>NC_142928.1:13729359-13774359 GCF_046866305.1 Octopus bimaculoides
TGCCACGCAGTAGGACCGAACCTGGAACCATGTGGTTGGGAAAGCAAGCTTCTTAACACACCCACTCCTGCGCCTATTAGGAGATTTTTATTTTTTTAATTTCAAATAATGTTGAAATATGTTGTACTGAATATAACACGTGTATCTGCCATTGGTCATTGGCACTAGAATCTTCGGCAACATGTTTCCATATTTCAGTTGATGTAAAGTAGCAAGTCTTCATGTCGGGTCGGTCCAAGCTGATTAGTTCTTGTTAAAGCTACAGAAATTATAATTAACAGTCTATTAGTGAGTAGTTTCTTTGTCACCAAATCTATTTAAAATTCATTATTCCATTCTACACTGTCCAACAATTCTAGAAATATTTCCTTTATCAAATGGTTGTAGTTTTCTCATCTATGAACAAATAAAACAGTTTTATTCAAGTTGTATTAAAATACAATGGCCATCATTATAATGTTAGAAAATCTTTGAATTTCCTGACAATGATTTTCAAGATTTACAGCGTATTTTCGAATTCTTTATATGAAGATAATAATAGACTCCATCAGTAAGTATCGATTAAACTTCGATATTCTATGAATAGACATACGAATATAGTGCCCCAAACAGAAAAATGCTGGCGCTCTTTATAATTGTAATACAAACAGTAAATATTTTTAATAACCTCATAAACTCATTAACAAAAAACATGTCCAGCGGGATATTGTTGATACATTTAAAATCATAATGATTTATATACTTCCCTCCACCATACATATATATATATATATATATATATATATATATATATATATATATATATATATATATATATATATATATATATATAAATAAACATATGCATATATGCGTATAAGTACACACACACACACATATATATATATATATATATACATATATCACAGTCAATAAAACCCAGCCCAGAATTTAGTCGATTTGTGTACCCTCCTGTGGGATCTGCAGCCACAGGTAGTTACACAATGGCAGCTGCAAACTGGATACACGATCAAACGATCAGTTGAGTTAGTTATAGCCTTCCTTTCCCCACGCTTTCCACTTGACTGATTTTTCTTTCATTTTCGTAGGTTTTTGTTCCCTTGGAGATGGTTTTATCCATTTAAACATGTTTGTGGCCATGATTTCTCATTGTTTTATTTAATGTCACATATCTGGAAAATTCGCCCGTTCTCTTGGTCGATGGCCCTCTATCACTTCACTGTCGAAGTGCTACTTTGATAGTGTGTTGCCCTACATGTACACGAGATATCTTGACCATCTTAGCTGAGTCTCTGTTAACACTGCATCTATGCTCGGCATCTTTACATCAAGAAATTTCGTGTTCCAGACGCTATGGCACCATTCGATGGATGCTTAAGATGCGTCGCAGAGAGTGCTAGTGAATGTAATGTTTTAACATGCTTGAGGTATAGAGTCGCTGACTCGCATCTATACAACAATACACTCAAAACTACTGTTCAGTATGCTGCACACTTGCTTTCCAATTTCAAGCGCGTTTCATTCTACACATGCTTGTGGAGTCGGCCATAAGAATCACTTGCCCGTGGGGCATTCGATATTGTTAAGGTCCTTGCTGCCTGTCATCATATCGGACATTTTTGTTGTTGAGCTCTTTGCTGTTATTTCTAGTCCAAAGCACTCGGTGCCAGCTGTCACAGAGTCTATAATTCACTGAAGGTCATCTTCCGAGTGAGTAACAATTGCACAGTTATTAGCAATACAAGAGGTAACTCACAAATGATTTAGTGGCTTTCGTCCTCTCTATGTCTGATATGTGAACTGAATATCTGGATCTAAGTCTTTCATGCGAGAGTGAACTAACAGGCACAAAAGCCAGCTGAAAAGTGTTGGCGTAGGAAACTTTCCACATTTACTGCATTAGTGACGAGGGACTCGTAAATGCCTCTGATTATCTTCACCATCTTGGGAGTCGTTCCGATTCGGGGAAGAATTGTCCACAGTCATTGGAGTGACAATGTATCGACAGACTTGATGAGGTGCACAATGACAATGTAGAGATCCATGTTTTGTTCATTACATTCCTCTTGAATTTGTGTTGCAGGTAATATCGTGTTGACCGTCCCTCTGTCCCGGTGAAAGGCACACTGGCTTTCAGATTCAGTCTCGGCGCTAGGGGCTGTTATCATTGTCCAGTGCAAGAGTCAGAGCCAGAATAATGGTTAAGTTTTCCCCGCTCTGTACCACAACCAGTAATATAATGTATAGCATAAATATAAATATACATACAAACACAGACATACACACATGCATCTCTCTCTCTCTCTCTCTCTCTCTCTCTCTCTCTCTCTCTCTCTCTATATATATATATATATATATATATATATATATATATATATATATATATATATATATATATCTATATATATATATATATATATATCTGTGAGATTCTCAGCTTGTTTGGCTGCTATTTTCTGAACTTCGGTATATGGTGAAGCAAATATTTTGCTGATCCCTTAATTATATTTATAAATATATGAACTTTTCAATAAGTTCTCCACCAATAATGGTGCTTTCATACCGATGGGCTTGGTAAAAATTATTAATTGTTAATTGATTTATTAATTAATAAATTGATAACCCTTTACCCTTTAAATTTGTAATTAATTTATATATATATATATATATATATAACACAAGTTGCGTTTCGATCTGTGCGTTTGTTAAAATTCAAGATCCACCCAAACGATTTTAATGAAATTTTACACATGAACTCTCATGTGCCAAAAACACTTTCAACTTCTTTCCTAATGTGGGCCCAGGGGCAGATAAACCGCATTTTCTAAGCATGTTCGCTGTGTTACGGCCCATACACTGAAGAGTATTCAGTCGCTTTCTTCCAAATTTGCAACCAACATTCATGAGGCTCCTCGAATTACTGTTCACTGTCAAAAATTCCGACACCAACTATGGACCCCACCAAAATGCAGATTAATCAGATTTGATTATACTGCACTAGGTTTTATCTTTGTTTTAAGCCATTGTTAAACACACACACACACACACACACACACACACAAACACACACACACAAACACACACACACTGTTTCCTGGGAACTCCGCTGAGGATTCGTAACACTTTGTACAGAACACCATTTGCTGTAACAGCCTGTTTTCTGCCCGTCAAATATGTTCAAATATATTCAAATATAACGTTAAATGACTCGTTAAATATGTTCCTCCCTAACCAAAGGTCCATTAAGGGGAGACAACCCTTTGTAATACTATGAATAAGGTTGATAAGTTATAAACAATCATCTATTCCAATGGAAATTTATACTATATTATCCTAGGAGCTATTTTAAAAATCACAACTGCTGTTGAGGTTTTTACAATAGCTCCGAGTCATTTAACGGCACATTTGAATATGGACGGAATCTAGAGATGATGTCTTGGTATTTACCTATTGTTCTTGACCTTTGTTTGATTTTTGTTTGTTCTCAAATGTATTCCCCTGAAAACGTGTAAGGCAAATTATTTGTTTGACTTAAATTTCACAGTCAAATATAGCCTTATACAGAAATGTTGACATAGGAATAAATTTCAATAATAATGAGTATTAGCGTCAAAACTCTCTTTTAAATTTAAAACTTTGGATATATAACCAAGGAGAACGATCCTCAAGGAGTCCAATTTAGACCTTTTGCGGTCAAATCTCTTGCTATATTGGTAACGACTACATGTTTTTCTATGAACAAATATATATATATATATATATATATATATATATATATATATATATATATATATATATATATATATATATATACATATATATGTATATAAATATATATATACATACATATATATACATATATATATATATATATATATATATATATATATATATATATATATATATACATATATATAAGTATACACCCATACACCCACACTCATATATATATATATATACGTATGTATCGTTTAAATTATAAATTGCATGCACAATGACATTCTATTGTAATGATGAGATAGATTTTGAAATCATTAGGGCGTTGCAGAATATGGCATTTAGCTAAAACCATTTACGCTCTACTATGAAATTCCGCTGAGGGTAACTTTGTCTTTCATTCTTTTCAGATGATAAAACATGATCCATTCATAGAGTAGGATCGAATTAATCTAGTGATCACTTCTGCGCCACAATGGCTATTCTTTTGAGTTAGGAAGAATAAATAGGTTATGCCATGCAATATCCTGTGTCGGAAATATGGGGAGAAAATGGATATAATATCGCTTCTTGTTCCCCATTTAAATCAGAGAAAACATGACAAGTTACATAGAATGGTCATGAAATTAACCGTCGGTTAGCGTCTTTTTTTTTTTTCAGTAAAAATGCTATGAAATAGCTTTAGAGTGCTAGTGAATGCTTTGCATAAAAGAGTTTTTTTTTTTTTTCCTACACATTTTTTTGTCACTAAAGTCATGTAACTTTATTAAAGTTCTTAAGGCAAGCAGGAACAGCATACGCACAGTCCTTATCCATAATATATCTAATTGTATAAATGTGAGATTTATGCAAAAATATATATGTCTATGTGCAAACGCACCATATGCCATTCAGAAATGTGTTCTGTATGGCATATTACATGTTCACACGCACTAAACACTTACCTCACCACACACACACACACACACACACACACACATACACACATTCAGAGAAACACACTCATGCACACTCACATGCACGCACACATACACACACAAACACAAACACAAATACACATTAACACACACATATTTATGCGGTTGCATGCGGGTAATACCTTTTTCATGTCTTTCTTCCATTTATGAAAATATACAACTGACAATAAAAAGCAATTTTTTGTGTATTTGGTAGCAACCTGATATACACAAGTAACTCACATATTCTCTCTTTCGAATCGATTTTCAGTTAATTACATTTCGTGGCTATATATATATATATATATATATATATATATATAATGTTTGCATTATTTTTCACGGACTGTTCATGCTATTGTTTTAGCATCACCATGCGTTTGTGAATAAATTATTTCTGTATCTTTCACAGAATATGTTCTTTAGCACCCATTCGACAATGTACCTTACGCTTGTATCTTGCGATTCTAAAACACAGATATTGTTTACCCTTGCTGGGCAATTCTTCAGCTTTCAATGATTTGCACAAATATTTTCAGATCTATGAGCACTTAATGGTAACCGCACCCGCTACATATCTTGTAACATTATAATTTGTGTATACATGTAATACATAAAACTGAAATTGTGTTGCTGAATAGCAAAACAATTTAAGTTTTATAAATTGCTTGTATACAAAAATAATTTACGATTAATAGTTGATACGATATTTCAGAATGAAGTAATGCCTCACAAACACTTAATAAAATAAATGAAAACTATATTAAACATCTATAAATAATTAAATACACATTGTTCAATGGTGATAAAAGTGCTAAAGTACCATAAAGACCATGTAAACAAAAACAATTTGCTAACTTCCTGGTTTCTTTAATTAAAATACACACTGAAATATTTGTTGTTTCCATAAAATAAACGATTGTAGAAATTTAATATTTACGTTTAAAGAAACATTTCCACAACGTAAAGTTTGAAAATCCACTTTTAATTTTGCATATACTGTTCTAAAAAATAGTTTACCAAGTGAACATTTGGACCACAAATGAACATTGATTTCATACAATTTAATGATCGAAACGTGTAGATAACAATAAATGCCAATTTATGACATTTGTTTTACGTATTTAGTGGTTGCTAATAATGGGCTATATACGAAGAAAAATACTTAAATTTATATTTGATTTGGTTTATAAACGACTTGTCTTACGCATACGTATCTGAATAATTAGTTATTTTGAATCGCCTGTCAGCTATGATTTTGTTTCTTTGATGTGCTAATAAATGTAAACGTATAACGTTCCTTTATATGCGTATAAATTTCGTTGCTTGCATCACGGAGTTCATTTCTTTTTTTAATTCTTTCTTCTGTCCTTGGCAGAAAAGATAATCAGATGTTTCTCCAAGAGGTTTCTGTTTCAAGACAAGCAGCACACAATGCAACAAGCACGTGATTGTTTTTCTCATTCGTACAATATATCGTACGTTTAAAAAAAAAAAAAAGGTGGAAGATCACCCCTGCAATCCTTATTCGATTGCACTTTCCATAATTCTTTATTTCCATCCACATACTCCACGTAATTCCAATACAACGTCGGTTACGACATGTGGCTGAGTTCTCCACAGACACGTGTACCTTTAACGTAGTTCTCGGGGAGATTCAGCGTGACACATAGTGTGACAAGGCTGGCTCTTTGAAATAGAGGTACAACAGAAACGGGAAGAAAGCATGAGAGAAAGTTGTGGTGAAAGAGCACAGCAGGATTCGGCACCAACCACTGCCGGAGTCTCCTGGAGCTTTAGGTGCTTTCGCCTAATAAACACTCACAACGCCCGGCCTGGGAATCGAAACCGCGAACCTATGACCGCGAACCTACGACCGCGAGTCCGCCGCCCTAACTACCGGGCCATTGCGCCTTCACACAACAATTTAACTTAATAACGTTTTCAATTTTTTGCACAAAGCCAGCAATATCAGGGGAGGGGGATAAGTGGAATACATTTATCCCAGTATTCAATTGCTACTTTTATCGTACCAGAAAGGATGAATGGCTAAGTCGACCTTGGCAGAATTTTAAATCTGAAGAGAAAGACTGACGAAATACCGCTAAGCATTCTTCCATGCGCACAAAAGAATCTGCTACGTCACCGCCTCAATTCAACTTCACACTATTTTCCAGCAATTGAGGCGCAATGACCCAGTGGTTAAGACATCGGACTCACACTCGTAGCATCGCGGTTTCGAGCGTCGTGAGTCATTATTGAGCGAAAACACCTAAAGCTCCACGGGGCCCCGGCAGTGGGGTGGTGACGAACCCCGCTGTACTCTTTCACCACAAATTTCTCTCCCACTTTCTTCCTGTTTCTGTTGTACCTGTATTTGAAAGGGCCAGTCTTGTCACACTGTCTCACGCTGAATCTACTCGAGAACTACGTTAAAAGTACACATGTCTGTGGAGTGCTCGGTCACTTACACGTTAATTTCACGAGCAGGCTGTTCCGTTTATCAGATCAACCGGAACCCTCGTCCTCGTAATCGACCAAGTGCCACGATTTTCCATCAACCCCTTTAAAATATTCTCAGTTATGGTGCAAATTTTAAGTTCTTTCACTTTAAATCTACGCTGCTTCTGTAACCACATTTCACCATATTCGTATCTTTCATTAAACTTACAATTTTAAATATTATTTCCTTATTGTTACAATAATCTAATTATTCTGGCAACTGTCAAAAAATACATACACCCAAAGGACATCCACTGACCTCATTGTGTATCTTATAGCCTTAAATCCATGTATATAAATTACATCATATTCAGCTGATTTATAACCATATACTTATATTTCCTCTCCCTCATTTCTGGTTGGTCATTCTAATTTATTTGCCACGCTGTCGCTATTCTACACGTGATCTTCTTCCCATCCTTCTGGTTATCATCCCGCCTGTCTACACTAACACGTGTAATTCCTTTCCACAACCCTTGTCATATTCTTTAGTATCAATCTATCTCCCACTTAACAAGACATTATGACCTCACTCAAGTCCAGATATCAATCCATGGACTTTGCTATGTAGTCCATCTTAGAGACTAATGTTTCTGCTCGCTCCTAGACAAACGTGTCAGATCTGAAGAGAATCTTTTTGTTTTCATGGGTCAAGTTAGATGAAGAGTTGGTACGACACTCATGTAACTCAGTGATTGCCCGTTTGCAGAATATAACCAACGCGAAACGTGTGTGCCAAATTTCATAATCCTACCTTAAGTTTATTTTGAATAATAAAGAAACATCAATGAGTGAATCTTTCTGGGTTAGGGTTAGGCTTATGTGTATACACACCACACACACACACACACACACACACACACACACACACACACACACACACACTCATATATATATATATATATATATATATATATATATATATATATATATATATAAATATACAAACACATGCACATACACATAGATAGATAGATAGATAGATAGATAGATTACGCGTAAATAATTATTTGTCACTTCATGTATTCTCATACATTACTTATTTCCTATATAACTGCGTTCTTCAAAATGATTTATCTCGGTTGCGTCAGAAGAATTTCTTTACTTTCCACATAAATATAAATAAGCATATTGTATGTTTATATGTTTTCATTTTGCAAGAGTCCTATTTTGTATCACAACATAACAGGATCAAGAAGTTATTTAAACGATATGATATTTTCTCCATTTGTTCAATAAATATATTTTCATTTTAACATTGAGAAATCGTGATAGAATTTTAGAATATATTTGAAGTATATATCAAATTTACTAACAGGATTTAAAATATATTAACAATTTTATTATAAATCAAATTTATGAAACACACACATACAGATTAATATTTACGTATAGATATATGAGTGGGAGAATGTGTTTATACATATATGAATTATTACAAGAAGCTGTTACCTATCCGCTACGCAGACTTGAATTGGAGAAAGTTAAGTCGTTAGACAATGTGCAACATTCTTTACATGGTTCGATCTCCATTTAAAATACTCTTCCCTTGGTGCTCAACAGAAATGGCCAAATCAATTTTTTCTTTCCCTCCGGGTTAGTCCCACTTGATGAATAACTAACTGGAGGCTGTTCTCTGGTGCCACCCTTGTATCTCTCAAACCGCTTTTTTCCATTTTCTTGTTATATTAATGACTGTCACTACTCCATATACAGGGAAGAAAATCTGCGACAGTCGAACTCCGCTAGTCAAATGTGGTGCATCCTATTATTTCACCTTGCAATCCCTCAAATGGCCTTTATATCTTGCACTCTTCCATTCAAACATTGGTCACTCAATTCTTCAAAAACACCTTTATATTTGTTGAATATCATTTTCTCAGACGAAGGCGGCGAGCTGGCAGAGCGAAATGCTTGGTGGTATTTTGTCAGTCATCACGTTCTGAGTTCAAATTCCGCCGAGGTCGACGTTGCCTTACATCATTTCGGTGGCCAACTAAATAAGTACCAGTTACGCACTGGAGTCGATGTAATCGATTTCATTCCATGCTTCAAATTTCAGGCCTCTTGCCTACAGTAGAAAGGATTATTTTCTCAGGCAACAGAACTACAACAAACATCAGTTTTCTGAATTATCTTGGCAAATAACAGCCTTCACCTTAGGTAAAGCTTCATATTCCATAATTAGAATTATTACAAATGAAGCAGAAGGTCGACGAGATTTTCACCCTTCTTCACGAACGTAATTGATGGTCTTGTTCTCCCAATTATACAAATATTTTCAAACACTTTTTGCACCAGGCATAAGCAAAATACATCAGCAGATTTTCAGTGTGATATCTGCAAAGTTTAGGCGTGAGTGTTGCTGTACATTATGTCAAGATATGTATCAAAGCCGTCTTTGACCACAAAGCCTACGGTATTGGTTCTCCCTCAAACTTCGTTCCGTCGGGTGTGTCATAGTATTGGGTATTGTTGGATGTCCAATTATATATTTATGCTCCTTTTGCAACTTTCCTTTCCATGAAAAAATCTCTCATGTATTGTTATTCAGTTCAAAACTGATGTGTTTTGATCCACTAATGGATATCCGTGAACACATGATAATCATTCCTTTGATTTAGGATGAATATAGGAGTGGTCTAGCATTGCATTTAGTAATCTACAAGAGACCCTTTTTATTAACGAAATCTAATCAGACTCCTATCAGATTATTGATTTTATACATTTATCTATTGATTCCCCTCTCCCCAGATTATCTGACTGCCTGGTGATTTTCAGACAATCGGCTAGCATAGAATGCTAAATTTCTTGAGAGAAATTATTATGTATCAGTTCGTAGTTATGTATGAGAGTTTATTGAGCGAAAACACTTAAAGCTCCACGAGGCTCGGGCAGGGGGTGAAGGAAGCGAACCCTGCTGTACTCTTTCACCACAACCTTCTCTCACTCTTTCTTCCTGTTTCTGTTGTACCTATATTTAAAAAGACCGGCCTTATTCACACTGTGTGTCACTCTGAATATCTCCGAGAACTACGTTAAAGGTTCGCGTGCCTGTGAAATGCTCAGAAACTTGCACGTTAATTTCATGAGTAGGCTGTTCAGTTGATTGGATCAACTGGAACCCTCGTCGTTGTAACCGACGGAGTGCCGTAGTAATAACGTAGGTAGACACTAATTGAATATACATGTTATGAGTTCGTTTTCAAACTTCAACTTCTAAACCTCTGATCCAGAAGTTATTTCTGCAATTACTACATTCTGTGTAAGTAAAATATATATACATTTTAATCGCATAGAAAATTCATTCCAAATGATTTTCCTTGGTATAAAATAAAACACAAAACAATGCATTGAACTATGAGGTAGTAACTAGAAGTAAAACCGTAAATGCTAGTATATATATATATATATATATTTCCCATGAGTTATCGAGAATATTACAACTGAGAATGTGTTTCTTTGCACATGAATAGCACATTCCAATATCTTTTATTTTGATTTTACATTTTGTGAGCAAAACATAGAAGCCATACAGCAGGTTTGATATTTTAATGCTGATATTGTTTTTTACGTAATGTTTCTTATCAAACTTTGTTTTCAAAATAGGCTTGAATGGATGTATTTCTGCCTAATAGAATTAGAAATCTGTAGAATACGAAATAGAAGATATGGCCTTAAAATATAGTGAAAGAAAACTGTCGCTAATATGCAGAAAGAAAGATATTTAGCTTCCATTAATGGAATAGTCAATGAATACAGTATTATCAATGTATTAAACAAGACCGGACATGTCCATTTCTATTATATAAGTGTCCGTGATTTTATCCAAGTTAAGAAAACATCAACACAATTCAGATTATTACAGTAGGTTCTTAGGTAGTGCTATTCCTAATTTTATTATCAAAAGCTCTGTTCGCAGTAGAGGAAATAGTTATTTCCTGCTGATGGGAACTAAGGAATTTGCACCTAGTAGAACATTACGTAAAAGCTCCTTATGTAACATAAAACAGGCATATAGCTATTCCTGTAAAATAGTTTTAGCCATCACGTGTAGCATGTTTAACTCTGTGTGACTCAAAAATACAAAAAGAAAAACAATATTTGCTTTTACTGAAGGGTCGTCTACATTGGTCGTCTCCGATTTTATCCCTGCATATATCGCTCATTACAAATATTAGTAAGGAAGTTCCTACATCAAGTAGATCAATAACAACAGTGTAAAAGAGCCATGCAGAATTTATGAAAGTCATATATTTTACACGGGATTATAAAAACAAAAAGGTTAAACTAACGTATATACACATATACCTACGTTCTTCTCGGGAATCATCATTTAAAGATACACAAATATTATCATACTCATATACGATTATTTCCTGTTATGAATTTTCAAAACTTACTTTCGTTGCGCTTCTGCGAAAGTGTCACTGACACGGAATATGTGCACTGGTATAGTGACATTGCCATTGAATTTTCGAAAATAGTAGTAAACGTGACAGTTTTGTGCATTATTAAATGTCTAAATATTGCTTTCCTGAGGTGCAGTTTCGTGTTTCAGCACACACACACACACACACACACACACACACACACACACACACACACACACACACACACACACACACACACATACATACATATATATATATATATATATTTATATATATATATATATATAACACTTTTATTCGTTTCAATCATGTGGCAGAGGTCATGCTGGAGCACCACCATGGCCTTTCTGTCTTCCTTAGTCTGGGTGTTTCACATCACCACTCCTGTATATGACTTTTTTCCCAGCCCTTCGTACATTTGGTGTATAAGGCAGATTGATTCAGTTGCCCTTGTCTGCACGTCGTGTCGGGCTATTGGTTCATCCGGTATTGTGGAGAGGAGGATTTCTAGTTCCTTTTTGAAGACATCTACTTCCATCTTATACAGATCTCTTAATATTTGTGGTAGGACCTGGAAGAGCTGTGGGCCATTGAACTCTAGACTATTGCAGTACCAGGACCTGAATTTAGATTGAATGGACGGTATCATTGGTACAATACAATAGCGGCCAGTTCTCACATCTTTTTCCCCTCCATTTTTATATAATTGTTTATGGCATGTCTATACATATAACGAGATTTTTCAACTACTGTTTTCATATTCTTATTACATGCTCTGGCAGTTCCTTTTATGAATATCAGGAATCTTTTTTAGAAATCATTCTTTCTCTATTTTTGGACCTCTCAAAAAGTTTGAATTGTTCTTTCTTGAACTTATTTTTCCCCACATATGATATATATGTGTATATATATATATATATATATATATATATATATATATATATATATATATATATATATATATATATATATATATATATATATATATATCCATATATATTAATATTATATATATATGTAATATTTATATATTATATATATGCAAAATTAATTATATATAGATATGTGTATGTGTGTGTGTGTGTGTGTGTGACCACATATGAACCGTTAGAGATTTTCTTCCTCCGTCTTCCTTTTCTATTGGACTTCGCTCTGTTTCTGAAGAAGAGCTTTGCTCGAAACCTTAAACCATCTTTCTTTCCATCCCTGAGCGTCTGCTAATTCTTTACATGTACTACGCCCATGCGAACTTGTTGCCATTTTTTTGTGTTTGTTCTTTGTTTTTAGGGAATTGCTATATATATATATATATATATATATATATATATATATATATATATATATATATATATATATATATATATATAATACAAAGTATATATACATGTATACACACATATATGTACATACTTAGATCTAGATGTGTATATATATGCATATCAGGGTACAGGACGTTAGAACAATGAACTACAGACAACGGAACGAACACATAGGAACGGAAAGCCACTTGGAATATCCCTTCATCAGCTGTCTCTATTCCAACTAGACGTTTCGAAGATAAGTACAGTTGTGGAATACCGTACGAGTGGAAATATATATGAAAGAAGGTTTGAAAATGCACTTATTTTTTTTTAAATATTTATTTACTTAACCGGTTTCACTTTTTTAGAAAAAGATTATCAAAAGTCTTTGAGAATAATAAAAATGTTAAAAAACAGTTCGAGAATTAAAATGCATATATACATTCTTTGATGATAAAATATATTTAAAGTATAAAGCTTTGTATGAACTTTGTATTGTTACATACTGATTATCACACATTCTCTGATATTAAAATGAAAATGTTAAAAACAGTGTATGAAAATACACATATGGAAAAATACATATACATATTCTTATACATATTCTTTGACAATACATATACATATTCTTATACATATTCTTTGACAATACATATACATATTCTTATACATATTCTTTGACAATACATATACATATTCTTATACATATTCTTTGACAATAAAGTTGAAGAGGAACTGACCTGGCTTTTTCCTCTTGTGTATATTGAGGGAATGTTTTACTGTCTTAAGAGACGGTATGACTGGCTAGCTGGGGTGGGAGGGAAGAAGAGTTAAAAAATATTTTTTAATTTTATTTTTGGTTGGTCTGTGACAGTCTGTCATGGTTCACTGGTTTTTGGGACTGGTTTTGTGCACATCTCTATGTGTGTGTGTATATATGTGTGTTTGTGTCCGTGTGTGTGTGTGTGTGTGAGAGCAACCGTATGTATGTGTGAGGGTGTGGACGTATGTGGGCGTATGTGTGTGTATGTATGCGTGCATCTGTGTGTGTGCGTGGGAGTGTTTTGTGTGAGTGTGGGAGTGTGTGTGTGTCTCTCTGTCTGAGTGGGTGTGTTGTTTTAAATATCCTTGTGGTGTGTGTGTGTGTGTAAGCAAACGTGTGTGTGTGATGGTTCATATGTATGTGTATGTCTATGTCTGTGTGCGTGCGTGGGTGTGTGGCATGTGTATATGAGTATTGTGTGTTTTATCTATGGTAGGATGGTGTGTGTATGTGTGTGCACGTTTGTGTGAGTGTGTATGTGTGTGATTAATATTTGTTAGGATGTTGTGTGTGCGCATGTGTGTGTATGTGTATATGTGTTTGTTCGTGTGTGTGCGTGAGTGCGTTTGTGAGTGCGTGTGTATGTGTGTTTGTGTGTTTTTTGTGTCGGTGGGGATGTTACGTGTGTGTACGTGAGAGTGTGCGTATATCTATTTTTCTGAGTATGTATGTGTTGTTTTAATCGTCCTTGTGGTGTGTGTTTGTGAGAGAGAGCAACCGTATGTATGTGTGAGGGTGTGTACATATGTGTACGTCTGTGTATGTATGTGTGCATCTGTGTGTGTGCGAGGGAGTGTTTTTTGTGAGTGTGGGAGTGTGTGTATGTCTCTCTCTGTCTGAGTGAGTGTGTTGTTTTAAATACCCTTGTGGTGTGTGTGTGTGTGTGTGTAAGCAACCGTATGTGTGGCTGATGGTTCATATGTATGTGTATGTCTGTATGTGTACGTATGTCTATTTGTCTTGTGTGTTGGTGGAGGTGTTATGTGTGTGTACGTGAGTTTGTGTGTGTCTCTAAGTATGTTTGTGTTTGAATTGTCATTGTGGTGCGTGTGTGTGTGAGAGAGCAACTGTATGTGTGTGTATGAGGGTGCATGTGTGTGTGAGCATTATGTGTGTGTTGTATTTATTAGGTGTCCTTGTACGTTGGGTTTATCCAGGTGATGTGTATGTGTGTGCATGTGTGTTCCGTGTATGTTGGTACTGGGTATGCGTTTGTATGTGTGTGTATGTGTGTGTGTATATATATATATATATATATATATATATATATATATATATATATATATATATAAGATATATGAATATATTTATGTATACTAGGGTACTGCAAAACCACCTGCTTCGCTAGAATTACAATTCGAAATACTCCTAATCCACAGAAGAATCACTAAATTCATACACGCAGGATAGGGAACCAAATTAATGAATAAGAATAGACTCTTAGCTCTATACAGGATGCAGTACAAATGCAACTTAATCGGAATGTCGGTGAATACTACTAGATGTCTCTTGCAGATCTGACTTTAAAGAATGAGGTGCCTTTGGCGCTAAATTCGAAATCATGTTGTGAGATTAATTGGCATTCCTGCAGAGATAAGACGCTATTTTTGATCACTAAAATGTTTTTTTTCCTATCGTACAAGTTATCAATTTAGTGATCCTTCTATATCTTAGGAGTATTTTGACTTCTATTTTTAGCGAAGCATGTGATTATGTTGCACCCTGGTATATATAAATGGATTTATATAACTTAAATGTAATTATTAATTTTGCTTATACGGCTTTAACGCTTGCGGCCACTAACGTTATTATTTTCAGGAATAATAATGTTTATATGTGTGTGTTGCTCTATTTTTGTTGTCACATTTCATTAAATTTATATATATATACACACATATACATACTCTTTTACTCTTTTATTTGTTTCAGTCATTTGACTGCGGCCATGCTGGACCACCGCCTTTAGTCGAGCAAATCGACTACAAGAATTATTCTTCGTAAGCCTAGTACTCATTCTATCGGGCTCTTTTGCCGAACCGCTAAGTTACCAGCATCGTAAGCTAAGTAAACACACCACCATCGGTTGTCAAGCGATGTTGAGGGGACAAACACAGACACACAAACATACACACACACACTCATATATATACACGCATACATACATATATATATATATATATATATATGTATATATATATATATATATATATATATATATATATATATATATATATATATATATATATATATATATACATATACATATATATATATATATATATATATATATATATATATATATATATATATATATATATATATATATATATATATATAATATATATATATATATATATATATATATATATATATATATATATATATATATATATATATATATATATATATATATATATATATATATATAAATATATATATATATATATATATATATATATATATATATATATATATATATATATATATATATATATATATATACAGGGCAGGGAATCGTCAATTAGTAATAAGCTATTTCTGAATTCTCAGTATGTTGGAGAAGCATGATAATGCTAATCCCTATATATTTATAATATATATATATATATATATATATATATATATATACGTGTGTGTCAGCATATGTGTATGTGAGTTTGTGTGTGTGTGTGTACACATATACTTGCATGTGTGCGTCTTTTTCTATATATACCACTCTTTATAGTGAACGCAGTCTTCTTTCTGTGTATAAGTGTTATTCTCTCTTTACTTTACTCCATCTGCAGAGAAGCTGAACATTGCAACTTTCAAATTTTCACAACGTTTTACGACTGGCTTTCATTTTCAGATAAAGAAGTACATGAAGCTTGCTTCTTTATAGACTTTATTTCTCTGGAATCGATTGAAGATAGGAATAAACTTATAAAAGAATATATTTACCATGGTTAACAGTATTTAGTTTAGCTACGATGTTCATATACTTGTTTTCTTTTTACAATTCTATTTCATTCTACATTTTTTACACTAAAATCACATCCCACAAAAATCAATGGAACACAAAATTTGTATGAAATGCTCTATTGAAAAATCATATAGTCTTGCGTCTGTCTGTTTGTGTGTGTAGCTGTGTGACAATGTTTTTAGGTGTGTGTCAGAGTTTGTATGTATGTGAGTGTGTGTGAACGTTGTTCTTTTTGCAAATTTTGTTTTTCCACTACAATTGTTATGCGTGTATAGGTGTTGTTGAAAGTGATGTGTTTGAGTGTGAGTTTCGTGTCGGGCTCCGAATTGCATTATTTTCGCTTATACAACAAAGCATCGATTTCTTTCACCATACTTATTTTTCCTGGACTAAGAGGTTCAATGAAAATTCTCATGGTTCACCTATGTTGATCAAATATTTATCTGTTGCTATATCAGCAGTAAAATCACCGTAGTCGTTATGAATAATTTTATTATTATCATTATTGCAACTTCTATTATCATGTTAATAGTTAAAAATGTTGATAATAATGATTATCATCATTATTACTACGAATTCTAGTACTATTATTATTATTATTATTATTATTATTATTATTATTATTATTATTATTATTATTATTATTATTATTATTATTCAGTAGTTTTAATTTTATAACGTGCTTTCACTTCACTACCGAGCGCAGCTCTGTCTGCCTTGGGTATGTGCTGTGGTTTGCTGTGATGCTCTTATGGTTACTGTATTGAAAGTATTTATTATTATCAGTATCATTATTATTAATAATATCATTATTATTATCATTATCATAATCATTACTATTATTATTATCATTTTGTTATTATTATTATTATTATAATTATTATTATTATTATTAGTAGTAGTAGTAGTAGTAGTAGTAGTAGTAGTAGTAGTAGTAGTAGTAGTAGTAGTAGTACTAGTAGTAGTAGTAGTAGTAGTTGTTGTAGTAGTAGTAGTAGTAGTAGTAGTAGTAGTAGTAGTGGTAACGAAATAGCGACAGTTGATGTACATGCCGTTCATTTTAATGAACATAATGTCCGCTATTAAATATTATTCCAATGCTCTGCCTATTCAAATGATTATTTTATATATTAGCAGAAACGTTAGCGCGCCGGATGAACTCCTTAACTGCATTTCGTCTGCCTTTACGTTTCACGGTGGTGCATCAGCATGGCCGCAGCTCTGAGCTGTAAGTATAGCAAAACAAAATATATATATATATATACATAGGTATGTAGATCACTAGCCACTGCACATTCTTTTTTTTTTCTGCTTGTTTCTCTCATTGCTTCTTTCTGTGTTCCTTTCTGTGGAAGAGCCTAGGCTCGAAACGTTAAAGACATTTTTACTACGCGCGCGTTACACTAATACATCCGTATGTTGTCTACACTACCTGTCTTCGCCTTTTGTTTGCTTTTGTGAATTCTCGTACACACACACACACACATACACACACACATACACACACACACACACACACACACACACACACACACACACACACATATATATATATATATATATATATATATATATACTCAATAGAAATGCGCGCGCACACATGTGTCTGATGTGAAATCGAGCTTGTATGTATACAGCAAGGAACTGTAAATGGAAACTGAATAGCGAATCACTAAGATACTGATAAATTAATTATTCCATTCTAGGAAAACTATTGAATGCGTTTTCACTTCAGTACATACACAGATATAAAGTAACACATTCACGTGTTTCGATATGTAAATAACAATGTGCAGCCATATGTATATGTTTAGAAGTGTTTTCATATGAGTATGTATACATATACATGTGTGTGGTGTGTATGTTAACACTCAAATAAAGTATAACTCTATATGTATATATATATATATATATATATATATATATATATATATATATATATTTGTGTGTGTGTGTGTGTGTGTGTGTGTGTGTATGTGTGTGTGTTTCTGTGTGTGCGTGTGTGTGTGTATACGTGTGCGTGTCTGTTTGTGCATATATATATATATATATATATATATATATATATATATATATATATATTTACATACATACATACATACATACACAGAACCATGTGTGTGTGTGTGTGTGTGTTATGCATACAGAAACAATTCTCGGCAAATTTATTGACTGAGATAGAATTTCGCTTTCTGTAAATCAATCAAATATTTTTATAGTCCTAGAACAGAAAAGTAATTGTCTAAGTATTAAATTGCGAAGCTGAATAAATATAAATATTTTGAAGTCAGAATTTATTTCTCATACATCGTTATCATTATATATTCATTAAGATTCTACCGCATTGTTTTTATCTCTTAGCTTTTATTTTATTTTTTAATTTTTTTTAATTTTTTACCTTATTGTATCTTCGCTTTGGAAATTTAACTATTCTAAATTATGTTGATATTTGTTATACGAATAAAAAGAATGACTTTGATCTAAGCAAAAGTCATAAATTTTAGAAAATTGAACCATTATAACTGGACATTTATTTTTCAGACTATTGATGCGATATTCTTTGCAATACGATGAATGTTTCATTAATTATAGCCACTTGCTCAACCTATGTTCAGCCTATAACCTTACTGTCAGGATGGAGAAAAAATGTCAAAATAATTGTATAACAAATTATTAAATATAACTCATAATTACGTTATTTTGGTGGGGTTTTCATTCAATTTTATTTATACATTTTTTTTTAGTGAGTAATATAAAGTATTCAGGAGATAATTCTGAAAGAAAGCTTTAAATTCACAACTGAAATCTTCTTACAAATGAGAAAACAAATGTGTATGCATTATGTAGATAGATAGATAAATTAATAGATGGATAGATAGGTAAGTGAGTAGGTAGGTAGGTAGGTATCTTTCTTTCTTTCTGTATTAACCACACAGGGCTGAACACAGAGAGGACAAATACAATGTAGAGCGTTTCTTTTCGAAAGAAAAAAAAAAGAGAAAAAGAAATCCCGATCAAAAGGGATCGTGTAAAAACAAAAAATAAATCTAATCAAAACAGATCGTGTATCAAGGATCAGAGTAAAAATGTAAAAAAAAACAGTTAGGTTTATCCGTGGAAAGAAAACGCCTGAGAAAAAGACCACGGTAACCTCAAGCTGGGAGGGAAAAAAACACATGAGAGCAAAGTGCTCTCTCTCTCTCTCTTTTTTGGATTTACAGGATCATGCTCAAAGTGGTTTCGTCATTCGCGCGTACCATCTTTGTAACATTCACCCACCTTTTATTCAATTTTTCATGAGACAAAACTTTGCATCTCTATTCTCACTTTCCTTTTCAAGTGGCACTTGAAAAAGTTGATGAGCAATTAACCAGAGAAGGAAGTGTTTGTCTCTAAACCTTTCACTGGAGTCCACCACATACATTCTTTCACTATGGCCACCAGTACGATGAAATCTGCCTTGCCTTCCTGGTTAAGGGAAGGTGGTGGGGCAATTTTCAGGATAGACTCGGCCGACAACTGAACACGTGCCACACGTGACGGCAACCGTTCGGCATAAGCCCACAGCTCCGAAAGGGTTGGACACAGCACGCGTGCGTGCAGAACGGTTTCGTCGCTCTGACCGCACGCATCTCGAGCAAGTCGGTCCGGTCTATCACGAACCGTGCCTGTAGAGCTTATCCCGAACGGAAAATGCTTCCGATAGCATTGCCAGACCAGGGATTTCGGGCGATTGTCCATAGGTCCCGGCCCGAAATTTGTCGTGAACAGGGGGGTCAGGCTTTCCTCGTTGACGCCCAGATTCTCTCCGAGAATGTCGTCGCACCTCACCTCCACTAATCGTCTATAGGACGCCTGAATAGAATTCAAGTCGAACAAGTTTGGTCCCGGACGGCAGATTTGCTTGAGAACAAACCGGCACTCGGGGGTGCAGTTCGCCTAGCTTCGGTTTCTGTTTGATCTACGACTGCAGTTCGGACAAAGAGACCAGCTGCGGGGAAGTGCGCCTCACAAACGGCGACCACATCTCTTCACCGTCTTCTATAAGGTGCCGGAGATGACGCAGCCTCAGCGCATGTCTGCGTATCATCAACCACGGCATGCCCAGCCCTCCATTTAGTGGGTGTTGACAACAAATGGATCACCTAAGCACCAGAACACTTCCCTTCCACCAAAAGGTGGAAGAGTAAGCGTTCCAGTGTGGTGATGATAGGGTCAGGACAAGGCACGACGGTCAGACGGTACTCGATGACGGATGCGATGTACGTGTTTGCCACCTCCATCCGACATTTTAGGGATAGCTTCCTCTCGGCCCATTGCTGGGTAAGAGTGGCCACCTTACTAGTTATCTCGTCCCGGTTCTTCTCCATCTGGAGGTCCGGTCCGGTCCGAACCAGACACTGAGCAATTTAACCGCTCCGTCGGTCCAGCGTCCCATGATGGAGATGCCGTTGCGCGGCATGGGCATCCTTCACAGGTGCTGAGCCGCGAGGCCGCTGATTTTTCTCGGTTAATTTTTGCTCCCGTTACCGCTTCGTATTCTTTTAGTGTCTCGCTGACCAGGTTGATATGTCTGTGGCCCGACACTATCACGGTGAAGTCGTCCGCTTATGCAGACACACCCCTCCCCCATCCCAGTCCTCGCGGGATGATGCCCCTCAGCCTCGCCAACTTCCAGTGTTGGCTCTAGATTCAATACGCACAGAAGCGATGAGAGGTTCATTCTTGACGGACCGAACGCGTGATGTTAAATGGTCTGGACAGATGACCATTTACGTAAACTATCGAGACAGATAGACAGACATATAGATAGACAGATAGACAGACAGACAGATAGACAGATAGATAGATAGACAGATAGATAGATAGATAGATAGATAGATAGATAGATAGATAGATAGATACGTATGTATAGCATACGTATGTGTGTGCGTATATGTGCTTGTTAGTATGTATGTGTTAGAAAGCGCGTGTGTGCGTAGATAGATACAAACAGAGATTCCGCTTTTTTTCCCTGCTGATGAAATGGTTCTATTCGTCACGAATTCAATCATTTCTTATTCAGGATTTTTACTCTCCTAAAAAGGGTAAGTAAATATACTTCGCTAGCACGGTCTATTTTCTTATCTCGATTATTGATTATTTCGTATTTTTTTCTTTGGCTAAGTGTATGTTGTCGTCATGGGAGAAAGTGTGAAGTAACGACAAGTACTGTTTATCGATAGGACTGTGAGTGAGACATGCTAAGTGAGTACTGAAAAAAAACGATGTGAAAAGTTTTAAGGGTTTCATCAGATGAATAAGTATTAGAGCCCAAATGCATCTAATATACTTGTCTGTCACAATTTATGTGTCTGATTGGATTCGATTACTTTTCTCCAGCGCAATGTTTCATCATATTTTAAGGAATTGATATCACTTCACCTCATACTGTAAACGTCTGTACCTCTTCCATTATTTGAAAACTATTTTCTCTGTTACATCGCCTTTGATTCCACTACGCTTCTTCTAAGTCCATACTTCATACTGAATACACAGAATCGAAATCCTACCTACTAATTTTCCGTAAATTCAACATTCATAGTCACTTTCATGCATGTGTACCATGTTTGAGAGGTGACGCTGCTATATGTTAATGCTTCAAGTATATCATAACAATGTTTCACCAAGTCCGACGGAAAATTATTAGAGCAATTTTAATAAAGTTAAAACTTTCGAAGCACTAAAGAACAGTTGGCACATGCTAAGTGCCTGCATATGACATTGAAACAAATTGTATCAAGACGGCTTTGAAATTAATATCCCCAGACAGTAGTATGGTATGGGAGAAAATTAACAACATAATTCGTTAACCTTTTAGGTTAGTTTAACTTTAGTGAGTTCTGTAATTTTTCGATTCCTTTTGTAAGGGACAGGACATAGAAATCGAATAAATGTTTGCAAGTATTGCTGCTTCTAGTTTGTACGAAATATTTTGCATTTTCTCTTTTCACTTGCCTGTCAGACAGTTTGCAATAGCGAAGGACTTTATAAGACTTTACTAATAAACTGTTTCTGCAATCTTAAAATTTCTCTGTTGTAAGCTTTGTGAGAGACATCATGCTAGTAACTATTTTTGCATTAGGTGCGCAGGAATACGACGGGAATATGTAAATTAAGGCATTATGTCTATGAACAGTTATTACATGCAGAATGATTTATGTCTTTATCGTAACATCAGTATAAATTATACCTTAATGCACTACACACTAAAGAAAAATCTGCGAAGATAACTGAAGGATAAACAAAAATCAACCACTATTATTCGGAGAAGAGAATAAAAAGTAGAATAGGAGGCAACAGTTTAAAAGCAAATACATAGACAAAAATGAAAAATACATGGAAGATTTTTTTCGAATGACGTTGCGAATAAATGTCGGAGGCATGTTTATAAAATCGACATTATAACTCTTTGTATCTATACAACTTCCGTTGGCAAAATACATTAATAACCCCGCTTTTATGTGGTGGGTTGAAATCATAAACAATTATAAATCAGGGCAAAATAATAAAAAAAAATTCGATGCCAATATGCTGAAACAATAGGCTTTAGAATTATTCTTATAATGTTTCTCGCTGAGAAGGAAGAATCCTTTTGGATTAATCCAGAAATCGGTCCGATTCGGGAATAACGAATTTTTTAAATTTCTGATAACTTGCTTTCCTCGTTTCAACACACTATGTACTTATAATGCAAATGTATATATGTGGTTAGACGATCTAAAATATATTATTTAAGCATGTTGGCAGAGAATTTGTTTTTCTTGTGCCCATATTTGTAATTGTTGATATGTATATATATTTTTTTCTTTCAGTCATTTGACTGCGGTCATTCCGGAGCACCGGCTTCAGACGAACAAATTGACCCCAAAATTTTCTTTGTAAGCGTAATACCTACTCTATTTGTCTCTTTTGCCAAACCGGTAAGTTACGGAGACGTAAACACACTAACATCGGTGATATATATATATATAAGTGTATATTTTACTGTCTTTATATATATATATATATATATATAAGTGTATATGTTACAGTCTGTATATATATATATATATATATATATATATATATATATATAAATATATATATATATATACGACAGGCTTCTTTCAGCATCCGTCTACCGAATCGTCTCACAAGTCTTTGGTCAGCTCGATGCTATAATAGAAGACACTTGCCCAAGTGTTCGCGCACTGGAACTAAACCCGGAACCATGTGATTGGTAAGCAAGCTATAGACACTATCTATATAGTGTCTCACAGACACACACACATACACACATTCACACACATATATATATATATATTTGCATGAACTCATGCACTGTCCGTCATTCGCTATTGGGATATAATTAATATTTCACAAGTAAACCTATCAGATACAATGAGAACAACTAACAGTTTTCAGTCAGTGATATGACTAAATTAATTGTAAACAGAATAATAGCTCGAGAGGGAAAGGTTAACACAGAAACATGAAATTTATAGTTGTACAGAAGGAAAGGAAGTCATTATGCCGTCTGCGTGAAGATATGCCATTGAATGCTTGACCTTGGCATTAGAATCAGTAAGAAAGAGTGTAAGAGCGTACACTTTCAGTGATATGTTTCATATTACACAATTAACTAATATTATACATTTAACTAATATGTCATATAATTTTCCTTAGTAAAGGATTTTGGTTCGCATTATACTTACTTAACAGGGAATTTGTTGCGTGAATAAATGCTGAGTATCAGCTTTACGGATATAAGTGTCTTGCCTTATCAACAAGGTGTGGATGTGACGACACAAAGGTCATTTGTAATGTTGATAAATGAAATAAACCATTTATCACCAAAAAGACAAAAATTAATATGAATGAGTGAATTTGGAGAAAATTCGTTTTGCATACACATAGGCGTGGTTTATTATAAATAACGCTTGGTAACAGCGACTCCATTAATTCCTAGCAATATCTGAAGAAGGAATTTTTATATTCCGAAATATTATATTAAACTATGGATAATTAAATTATTTATAAAAGTTATTATAGTCCACTCTGCATTGTCGTGTTATTCCAGACACGTTACATTTCAATAAAACAATACACAATGCTCCCAGCGAACTACACTACCTTCTTAACTACAATGATTGTGCTTCTTGAACAAGAATATATTTCATGCTTAAATTATGAAGCTAGTTTGTGCAGAATTGTACAATTCAAGTGTTATGAGAATTATCATTAAAGGTTATATGAGTAACATAAGGCAGCAGTGTATAATTTATATACAACAGAAAATCAGAGCTAAATAAAATGTCAATAAGTGTAAAAGAACAAGATATACAAATACGATAAGTGTTAGTGAAATAGTCATATATCAAAGTTCACTAAGTAAATAATCCTTTATGTTAAAAGCAGAAGGCCTGGAATTGGGGCAGGGTTAAAGGCAAAGTCGACCTCGGCGGCATTTGAAATCAGAACGTGAAGATTGACGAAATACCACAAAGCATTTTTCCCGGTGTACAAAAAGATTCTGCCAGCTCGCCGAGGGTTAAATTTGATTCGATCCATAAATCTCTCGTCTTGTACAGAGTTATTGATGACGATACTTTGCAAAGCAACGACGATCAAAATATAACAGTAAGGAAAGCTGCAATGGTTTTGTAATTGTAAGCTTCGTACCATACAGCTGTTTCGGTCCCTTCACTTTACGCTGCAATGTCTTCTAACTACCAGTTTCGGAAGACACATTCACTTTTGTACCTAAATTTAGTTTATGCTTCTATGACGCCTAAATGTAAATATAAAATTTGGTTAGTCGGTGCAATGGCATGAGAGATTTCTAATCTGGTTTTCTCGAATCAAAACAGGTTTAGCTGTTGAATTTTTTTCATGATTCCTTGTAAGCTCGAGATGCCAATGGAGACTCATATTAGCAAAATCATGGCCTATAATAGTCGGCATAGATTTTAGTAAGACCGTTGCAGTGGCTTAATCTAGCGGCCACGTGACTCTTTTGTGCCTGTCTATAGGAGTAACTAAATAGTCAATCATCTTTTCCTCCTTTACATTCTTTGGAAGGGACTAATATTCGGGTCAGCACCCACCTGACCACCTGAAGTACTCGATTCAGTTTCCATTGAATAAATACTGTTTGTTGATTCAGATTCAAACATAATAACCGGTAGATCAGCAATAGGTATGTTTAAGTGAAGGACTGCTTCCATGAAGTAGACCTACAGATAATGGTGGTAAGACTGTCCGTGTATTTCAAGTATCAATCGATAACAGTAATTTTAAGCAGTATGTCAAATTTTGTGAGTGTGAGATCAATTTACTATCATGCCGGAATGGAGTCCTTTTCATTTATAACATGCTGCACGCAACAAATGTAAAAATTGAGAATATTGAAATAGGTGACCTCTTGTGGCCATTTATGGTGATTACTATTAAAAATGGCATAATATTTATAAGGGCAAAATGTCATGCGATAGTGGAGAGATAATGTCTTACAATGTTTATTTTAGGAATGTGTTATTTCGAAACTAAAAGAAATATTTATTATTGGACATGATTTAGAAATTATTTTTTTGATATCAAACTTTATTATTCATTCAACCTTCTAGCAGCCTTTATATAGAAACCAACAGCTAATCACACTTAATTCGAGATATACTGCTAAGCATATATTTCATTTCCTTTTACTCTGGGAGAAAATTCGTCAAATTGTATGAAGATTAATAATATGAATGAATGCACAAGTTACAGTTTGAAACTAATGCAGCCTAAAGTAACATTAAATACAGAGGCTATTATTGCATAAAACCTTAAACCTAAATATCATTACAGCTTACACTACTATTACACTTTGACACTCGTTGCATTAACAATATCTCAACTTCGAACGGAAACACGATAATACGTTAGATGCAATAGGAGAAGCGTACTAAGCAGAATGAATACATTTCGAACCTGATCTACAGATATTTACTTATTTCCCTTTACTTGTTTTCATGCTATTCTTAGTGAAACTGTAATTCACAAATAAACTCTGTAACACATTTTTCTCTGCACATGTTTCTCGATGAAAATATTTCCTCAATAAATGTTTAAAATAATATCCACAATCAGGTATATTAATTTCAAAAAGCATACTCCGGAATCATCACAATTAAGAACAATTAACCTGCTAAAAACGCACACTATATGATGAGAAACTTAGCTGTGAAATCATTTGGTAATGTGTTTGATCTCACAACCGGGAACATTGAATAGGTGTATAAGTGCAATCCACTATCAACACGGATATTGTCTATACGTTAGGAGCAAAATACGCTAAAAAGAGATTGTGTAAAGGCTCAGTTTCTTACTAGCATATCATATTCACTACTAATATAAACACCTCCTATATATCTATATGTATATATATGTATATATGTATATATATATATATATGTTTATATATTTATATACATATATGTTTGTATATGTATATATATATATATATATATAGATGAATGTATATATATACGTGTGTGTGTGTGTGTGTGTGTGTGTGTGTGTGTGTGTGTGCGTGTGTGTGTGTATGGAGAGAATATTTTTTTCTCAAACAGTTAAGATTGAGAAAAGAACCTTTTTATTTAGAAAGTTGAGAGGTACTAACCTTTGGGAAGCGATTTCATAAAATCTGTGTGGCTTTCTCTTAAGTAGATGTGCAAGTGCTTTTATTTCTTAAGGTTTTCATGCACAGCGCTTGCACATCTATATAAGAAAAATCTCTTAGTGTCTTCCGACATTCTAAAAGGGTTTTTTTTTAAAATCAAGCTCAACTCTTTGAGAAAAAATCTTCCTTCCAAATATAACTGTATCAAGAGATATATATATGTGTATCTATGGGTACAGAAGGTCGCAAACCGTAAACAACATGAAATACAAAAGCAAATGAATTGAAACATGAAATGAATACGCAAACAACGAAAGAAACAAATGCAAAACAGGAGAAGTAGTATAAAGAACGATCCCTCATCAGTTGTTGGCTGTCCATCTACTCCTCATTTCGAGCATACGGTGGTCGCTAGAAAAGCGTAAGCTTCGTGGAATGGCGATTTATATATTCACAAGATCTGTTTAAGGTAAATAATAAGCGTCATAAAGCGTGATATCACATTAACATTCATAAAAGTTCTAAGTGTCTTCCGTGCAATTTGTGACAACATTGAGAAATCCGAGCTCGTATGGCATTTTGAAGTGTAGCTTGAGTGACGACATTGCAAGCTTTTAACAATGGGCTGCTATGACAATTCTAGACGACTTTCTGTCATCTTAGGCTTCATGATTGCAGTCTAAATAACGCTATCGATACTGAATCACAAGAGGACTTGCAGAGTGCATAAACTATCATAATAGTTCATTGATTAACAAATTTGAGAGAATGCCATTCGAAAATACTGTCTGATATGTTGATCTAAGTAGCAGGAACAATGTAAATAATAGTGTGCAAATTGAGACTAGCTGACTACATGATATACATACATTCATATATATATATATATATATATATATATATATATATATATATATATATATATATATATATATATATATGTATATATATATATATATATCTGTATTTATATATTGTATGTATATATATGTATATACATGTATGTATATATATATATAAGTATATATAAATGTACATATACGTATACACACACACACACACACACACACACACACATATATATATATGTGTGTGTATATATGTTTATATATATGAATATATGTGTGCGTGTGTGTGTGTGTATGTATTTATATATATTATACCTGCATGCATATATGTATTTATCTATCTATATACATATACACCTGTATACATATATATAGAGAGAGATAGAAATATATAATTGTGTACAAGTGTGCATGCGCACGCGTGTGTGCGTTTTTGTGCATACAGTGATGAATAGTATCTTCAAGAGATTATTATGTCTAAGAATTAATCCTCAGCTTCTACAGCTCACTTTCATAGAAAACACAACTTCTGTCAGTTCGATCATTTTTATCGATATATATTACCATTTGTGTCTACATTGTTTCCGTGAGAATAATTTTCTTATTACTTGATTGATTTATTGATAATTTTCTTCATTTACTATTGTTTACAATAGAAAAGAATTAATATTTGCCAATAAAATCATGATACAATATTTGCGTTCGAAAAGATATTTATATTGAATGAATAAATTATAAGAAACAGAATTGTCGATTGTAGACGTAATACTGATGATATCTAAAATAGATTTTTGGAAAGAGAAAAAATATCACTGTATATCATTAATTGACCAAAATCTCTGATATAGTTTTAGACTTCGCGTATAATTAGATTCACTACCATAAAGAATTTAAACGTTTTGATTTTCATATCTATTTTTTATATAATCAAACACAAGTCCCAGACTTAACTAGATCTCAGTTGCTTATTGAAGAAAATTAAAACTCTGGCAACAAATCATCCAAGAGGTAAATGTGAAATAACGATGAAAACAAATTATTTCTTTAAAATATCGGAGTAATAGCTGTGTTCATTCGACATAATAGTATCACAAGCAATGCAATGCTACAATATTGCCTTAACATTAGAATGTTCAGTAAGATATGTTGCATCACGCTGGACATTGTCGTTCAAATTAAGCAATATAAAGGGTTACATGAACGACAAAGTATGTTGGCCAACACGCATGACATAATTATGTAATGCCTTAAAATATATTGGTCTATTATTTATAGAAACTTCAGTAAATTTCCATTGATTCGTATGATGCCGAAATCAGATTTGCGGATGAAGTGCTCACATTATTACTCTGTTCATTATATGAGTGACCGAAATAGTTACCTCAGTTAATGCAAACATTGATCCATTGTCGTAATCAAATATTATTGATTAATGCTTATTTAATGTGTGTGGCAACGTTCGTAATATAAATATGTTTATAGATTTACATTAGCGGTTGCATTGTCTGCACAAATACATCTCAGATGTGGAGCGAATTAACCTCTAGAAGGTTTACAATGATATTGCGTATTTCATTACGATGTAATTTAATAAATATCAATATCATAGGAAAATAAATATATTATTCATCTGTCCTTGATTATGACATAACATTGCTTTTGTTATTACCACAACTAATTTTACGGAAATATATTGGGTAGGTAGAAATCGATATAATTTATTAGTTGCGTATATATCAGAAATGAAGGCAAGGATTATGTGTATGAATGTGTTTATGTATGTATGTATGTATGTATGTATGTATGTATGTATGTATGTATGTATGTATGCATGCATGTATATATGTATGTATGTATGTATGTATGTATCTATGTATATATGTATGTATGTATATCATTGTTCAGTTTTATTTTAAGATCTCTTGCCAATAGAGAAAAAGCCGGTTTCTAACCTAGATCCAAGGCTCCTTCTTTGGAATTTGAACATCAACAACAGGGTATGTGTATGTATGTATGTATGTATGTTTATGTGCTGCTTTGTAGGTTTTGCTTTATATATTCATCCTCATGCATATAGTTGCATATCTAGATATGCGCATACATATATATTATATATATATGTATACATATATATATATATATATATATATATATATATATATATATATAGAGAGAGAGAGAGAGAGAGAGAGAGAGAGATGTGAGTGAGAAAATTTAGATAGATAGATAGATAGATAGAGAGAGAAAGAGAGAGAGAGATAGACAGACACATGGTATAACTGAATGACTTTCAAAAGAGCAACAACTAGTTTACATATATATATATATATATATATATATATATATATATATATATATATATATATATATATATATATATATATATGTTGAGAACATACACTTTGCTCTCAACCTTACACTTTCTTCTGCTTCAATTGCCATGGTTATTTCCGACAGCTCTCTACATTGAAAGTTCAAATCCAGCTGAATTGGTCCTTGCTTTACTTCCACTGGGTGTAAATAAATCCAAAGTTCCTCAATCCACTAACCATCCCCTCTAATACTGCTGGACTTGTGTGCTTAAATAAGAAACAACTATATCGTCCATCCGTTCTCCCTCTTTCCTTTCCCAACACAAATTGCTTCATATTCAGCTTTGCATTCCTTTCAAATTTTATCTTTATAATACCAACCAATCTTTACTGATATAGATTCCCTAAAAGCGCATCCCATGTCTCCTCCCCTTATTCTCGCGCACTTTGTGTTCACATGCAATATTGTGTGTATGTGTGTGTATATATATGCATATCCATGCATATATATGTCTGTATATATGTATATTATACATTATATATATGCATATATATGTGTGTATATATGTATATTATACATTATATATATGCATATGAAGCCTTATATATATATATGCATGTATGTATATGTATCCTTGCCTATTGCCATCTTTTCCTTTCATTTCTAATTTCTACCTACGTCAATTAATGTTAGCTCGTACGTTTCAACTCAACTGACCTTCATTTTAATACAACCTTTAGTTTCCATACCCTTATCCTTTACTTCTCTCATAATATAGATATGCTTCACTGCTCACATCTTTGCTAATACTCACAAAATTTCAATACACGCTATTTCCCTCCCTCTTTATATCCTCTTACATCCATCTCAATTATCCTGATACTTCGATATTCTTATCAGCAATTTCATGCCTTAGGCAATAAAATTTGTATATTTTATCTCTCCAAAGAACAACATGTCCGAAAAGATAGATTTTAATTTTGATGACAAATGTATTAACTGAAAGTCTTTACGATCTCCAAAGCTTGCTGCCACATCCTCAAACCAATTAATTCAAAGTACAGTCTTAATCTAGTTTTTAATATGTTTACTGTTGTGGAGAAGGGTGAAAGACAGAAATGGTAGAGCAACACATTAAATATCAAGCGTTAATTAATTTTCTCCCTTACGCTTTGCGTTCAGATCCCTCAAATATTGATTTTGCAATCGATCATCAACTATTAGAATCGGTTAAATTGACTAGAAATATGCCCATCAACGCATGAATTTATCCTTATATTTCCAGTCGGTAAACCATGCTTCATGATTTAAAAATTATACTTCTAACTACACAGACATTAAGCATTTACTCATAATTCACTCCCATCACTTCCAAAGTGTTAAATTATTGATTCATATTTCATATCTCTCATAGGTGCAGCATCGTTGAAGCAAAGTAGCCACCACAATCGCATGCTAAGCATAACATATTTCTTTCTATGAGTTTTTTAAGGCTTTGGTTTGATGTAAATAGTTATTTTTATAGCTTCTGTAGACCTTCAACAATAATTGAGACACATTTCGCTTGATATTCTTTGTTAACTGCTGCAAATTGGGGTTTCGGATTTGTACTTGTATAACAACTTGATCTGAGATTGTTTACTAAAAGAGAAGAAAATACATCGTAGATGGACGCTTCTAGTCATATAATAATAAATGAAACTATAAAGTTCTCTTCAAATCCAAATTTCTATCACTGGTGCCAAACTTTTGATGTTGCAGGAAATAGATTTAAATTTAAAGTGAATTCAACAGGCTTCTTGTTCAATGTCTACGATGTCTTTTCTACGATATTGCTATAAATTGATATTGCAGGGAGAAAGGGCAAAGAGGATTTCCTGGGGGTTAATATTCTGGCAAAGAATAGTTTTAAATGGAAATGCGTATCAACATTTCATTCAAATTTGCGTTCCGAGTACAAAGGACGCCGAATTCAGAGTCGATAAGTAAAGTACAATTCGAGCAAAGGGGTCAAATTTATCAACTTACCAACTACCCCGAAATTGCTGGCCTGGTACTAAGACTTGAAATTAATATTATTAAGGCGGCCCCCTGGCAGTGTCGTTACAGCATTGGAGAAAATGTTTAGCTGTATTCCGGTTTTACGCTCTCAGGGAAAATGCCGCCGTGGCTGCCTTTGCCTTTCCTTATTTGGATTGATAAGATAAGTACCAGTCAAATACTGCAGTCGATATTATCAACTAATCCAGTCCCATCAAATTTCAAATCATTTGTGACTAGAGTAGACGGATTTTATTATTATTATTATTATTATTATTATTATTATTATTATTATTATTATTATTATTACTCTTTTACTTGTTTCAGTCATTTGAGTGCGGCCATGCTGGAACACCGCATTTAGTCGAGCAAATCGACCCGAGGACTTATTCTTTATAAGCCTAGTACTTATTCTATCGGTGTGTTTCGCCGAACCGCTATGTTACAGGGACGTAAACACACCAGCATCGGTTGTCACATTAGTAAGCCATTAAAACAAGCAAGCAGTCATGTGATAGAGAAAAAGTGGAATACAGAGAGAAACAGGAAAAAATAATTAAAACAAACAATTAAAATCAAGGGGGGAAAGGAAAGGAAATTTAATGTATCTCGTATACGAAATGCATTCACCCAACGTACGATCGTGTTACGGGGCGGGGGATGATTTCGGTGAATGTTGAAGTGGCGCCGAAACTTACGCTGAACTACTATGACAGACACTCCCAACTTTGTGAATCCGATTCTTGTTGTTTGCTCAGTACTATCATTGCTATTTATTACTTTCATTGCGATTCTACTGCTCTACTCATTACTCCAAATTTAGATGAAGTGTGTAGTTCACTGCTTCTTTTTCCAGGTTTGTATGTTCATCACCTCTATAATTTTTTAAACTTTAGTCAAAAGACCAGCAACTTCGACGGGGAAGGTCAATCGATATCGGCCCTATTATCTGATTGGTACCCTCTTTTATCGACACTGAAAATATGAAATGCAAGAATGACGTCAGCATGATTTAAACTCAGAAAACGCCTGCGAGCTGGAGTTCTCCAATTGCGAAAGCTCTCATAATGATATCTTTTATATGTCACAACTAATCAAATGGAGCGTTGTAGTTAATATTATGAATTGCTCTATGGTTGGAACTCTTGCAGCTTCGTTAGAACTTTCTGGATTTGTTTCAACTCTATACTTTCTCTGTTCAAATCCCAACTAGATCAAAGTTCTATACATCCTTTCGTGATCAACAAAACATCGTACCAGTAAAATATTCGGGTAGGTATAATCGGATATTACTGTCGACTTTCTAGTCTTTTGCATAAATTTGAATGTCACATTAACGACAGTTGAGGTTTCACAATCACATTCTGCTGATTTCGGCATTGATTTTCACATTTTAACTATAAGATACCAGTCAAAAACTGGAGTCGAATTATTCAGCTAAACCATTTATACCTCCTCACTATGTATCAGTGCTCGAAATAAATTAATAATGGTCGTAGTCTTGTGAAGAATATATTCACACGTAGTGTAAATGGTTACTGCGAATGGAATCTACACAATAATTGTGTATATATTTCATTTGTCAACAAAATAGCATGTGAACTGTACAGTCTAAGGTTAATAGCACTATCGATTTCATAGATTAAGTAATTCTGTACAATTCAATAGTCTCCAATAGTTTGGATTTCGCAAGAGGTATATTTAAGTTATCAGCAACAAGATGGCAGCTGGAAGCTATGATTTCGGTTGAAATGTGTGTGCTTGTGTGTGTGTTTGTGTGTGTGTGTTTGTGTTTGTGTGTGTGTGTGTGTGTGTGTGTGTGTGTGTGTGTGTGTGTGTGTGTGTGTGTACATGCGTGAGCGTTTTATATGCATGACCGCTGTCAAATGGGTGAAACGTCAGAATATACTGACTTATACAATCACACAGACATGTGCATATTTCTTTCACTCTCTTTCACTCTGTATGTATGCATTTGTATGTATATATATATATATATATATATATATATGTGCGTGTGTGTGTGTGTGTGTGTTTGTATCTCTCTCTCTCTCTCTCTCTCTCTTTCTCTGTATATATATATATATATATATATATATATATATATATATATATATATATATACATATATATGTATACAGCGAGAGAATGATAGATAGATAGATAGATAGATAGATAGATAGATAGATAGATAGATAGATAGATAGATAGAGTGCTTGTGTTAAATAGCAAGATATGATGGATGTATAGGAAGATAATAGCTGTCTGAGTTTTGAATACTTACCATAATTCCTAAATGATTTACAAATAGACAATGAAATCAGAATTTGACGGGACGCATACTTTCGTCCAAATCTGTAGATCTCCAAATCTGTCATCATTCTCAGATTTATTCATCCTCTCTTTCACTGTCCTCAACTTTGTCTTTCTCTCTATGTCTGCCTCTTCCTTACAGTGTCCGCTGTCATTCTCAATCTATCTCTCCTTCAAATGCACATAGTCTCTGAATCAATCCACTCGTTATCAATAAATACTTCCAAAAGCTATTAGGAATATATGAAAGCAAACGGCGGCAGGTAGCCAATGCACATTACAATGCACGGCATCTTGCACCTGTGAACTTAATTACACATTGAAACGTGCAATATCTGGTAACAGTTGACGTGCATCCAGCAAGAGTGTCAAAAACGGCTCATTAAGCAATATTTAATCAGCGGATTACTTCAATACAATTGAGAGTGAACAACTGCAAGTGCAGCAGCTGCAACTAAGCTGAAAATGGCTTACTCCATTAATAATGCAAGGACACAACTTACTTAACAGAAAGTAGTTTCTGTAACACAATATCAGACGCAGCTTCGCTAAACCACATTCACACCATCTCCATCTCTCTATGTCTCCTCTTGTGTTTAGTATTGTTGGGTGTATATATTCATGCGCACATATGAACGCGTGCATGCACACACGAACACACACACACATACACACACACACACACACATACACACACACACATACACACACACACACACACACACACACACACACACATATATATATATATATATATATATATATATATATATATATATATATATATATATATATATAATAAACATATATGCATATATACATACGTATACGTACATCCTTACATATATACGTATATATACAATGGTGGTGTGTTTACGTTCCCATAAACTAGCTGTTCAGCAAAGAAGACCGATAGAATAAGTACTAGGCTTATAAAGAATAAGTCCTGGGGTCGATTTGCTCGAATAAAGGCAGTGCTCCAGCATGGCCGCAGTCAAATTACTGAAACAAGTAAAAGAGAAATATATATGTATATATATACATACATATATATATATATATATATATAGAGAGAGAGAGAGAGAGAGAGAGAGAGACAGAGAGAGAGTTAGAAAACAGAGAGATCTAATGGATAAATATTAATTTATTACTTATTCAACATATTCAAGAACAATTGTTTCATTTCACAAACAAAATGAAAATTACAAAGCATATATAAACATATAATTTTGCATTTTAAATATATTGTGAGGAAAATCATCCGGGTATGCAGAGGACAATAAAGATTACATTAAGATACTTTTGGAATGCACAGAATGTAAAACACGAGTATTTCAAAATTGTTCTAATGTGTTCCGTAATGTCCTCTACACACTCTTATGATTTTCCTTACAAGTTATTCAAAATTCTAAATTATATATTTATATATGCTTTGCAGTTTTAATTTTGTTTACGAAATGAAACTGTTGTTGGTGAATATGTTGATAAATTAATAAATTAATCTGTATTCATTAGATTTGTCCTTTTCCTAACTGAATCCAAATGTTTGATATTCTACGATATTCTTCATAATATATTCATTGAAGATGTAGCTCTTTAAAATTTAATATATTAACCCAGTATGTCTTGGATAAATATCCCTACAAGAGGTTAGAATATACTCATTGTGATTATATATACTTACACACACATACACGCGCGCGCGCACACACACGCACGCACGCACACACACACACACACACACACACACACACACACACATATATATATATATATATATACATGTGTATATATATATATATATATATATATATATATATATATATATGTATATATGTATATATATATATGCATATATGTATATATAGATATATATATATGCATATTTATGTATATATATATATATATATATATATATATATATATATATATATATATATATATGTGTGTATGTATATATGTGTAATTGTATATATATATATATATACATGTTTATAATTGTGTATATATATATACATCTATTTATATGCGTATATAGGTATGTTCGTGTATGTATGTGTGTGTATTCATATGCATATTCGATTGCATACATTCACGTTTCCTCTCTGTTTCTCCCCTGGCCAAGCGATGAAGTAATACGGTAGTATAACAAGAATCTTTGTTTTGAAATTTTGTGCTTGATGAGAAAATTTGTAATGAATTTGACATTGTGCGAAAGGAACCTAAGAGCGAATTTTTGGAACTTCCATATTTGATGCGGTGCAAATTAAGGAAGCATTGCGTATGAATTACGAAGATAAAGTTAGAAGGGCCGTTTGTACAAATGATCTGTATCCGTTCTTAGATCCGGGGCTTTTATTAGTTGCGAATGCATTTTATTTGAAGCAATGAGAGTTACACAGAACATTTGAAAATGAATTCGTTTTGGAAGAGAACACTCTTTCGGGTACGTCTGCACTGAGAATGTTTTAAGTTTATCGATGTTACTATATGTGCAAAGGGAAACGGAAAAGTGTTATATTGCAGTGTCTGGATGGTGGTTATAATGTTTCAAAGACAACAATAATACAACATTAAAAATCCAAGTGTATCTCGCATCAAAGATTCGTGACAAAGAATTCAGGTATTGACCAATGTCTCACTTCACATGTATTAGAAAAGAAAGTCAACGAACGTACTGACTTCTATATGATCGATCTCTTTGCACTTCCTATGCACGCAAGTAAATGTGTTTTTATTATCAAATCATGTTTGTAGCACGCTGGGCAAAATGCTTAGTAGCATTTCGTCCGCCTTGGGTTCTGAGTCCAAATTCCGCCGAGGTCGGCTTTGCCTTGAATCATTTCGGGGTCATTAAAGTATGAACCAGTTGAACACTAGTATCAATGTAATCGACTTAGCCCCTAATCCAAATCTTCTGGCCTCATGCCAAAATTTGAAAGTATATTAAAATTATATTTCTTTGAACTCTCAACTCCATATTTTTCATTATTTCGACGACACGTAATATGACTTTGTCTGTAAAATAGCGTGTTTCCATGCAGTGTTCCATGAGTGAACATGTAGTATCAATAGAATATCACAAAAGCTCTGTAATATGCTTAATTTATGTATGGATTCCTTTATTTGGAACAAGTCGGTTGTCCAATCCGTGCTTTATACGAACAAATAATCATTTTAGCATTTCTCATTCAGGGCTGTAGTAGGTAAAATAAACCATACAATGAATACATGCGGGCACACATATTCCTATGACAGATCAAGCCATCTCTCATATACATATTAAGACAAACATGTGCATATATCCATTCAAACGCATAGTGGCATGCATGCATGCACATGCTCTCAGTCCTCAATCACCTGTGGACGATATTACTACCAATGTTATCATCTGAGAGTTAAGATGCACTAGTTAGTAAGCGCACCCAGTTAAAAGATCTCCATCTGCCAACATCTGTAGTTAACACTTCCAAAGTATCCATGACGTATTCTCTCTCGCTGTGTCTTGACGTCTCTTAAAACTTTTTGTCGACTCATTTATTTTAGTCGGTGTGTTGTTATAGTCGGGTTATAAAACTACTGATTACTTCTGGGCGTCAACCAATGCAACCTGGTACATTTCCATCTAAGTACGTAATGTCATGCCCTCTTTCAGCAAACTCGTGAGCTGTTTTTTCTATCTCTTTGCCATGGGGCTCCCGCTCGTAGCTCCAAATGAATTAATGCCTTAGAAGTCAGGCACCGGTAATTCATACATGTTCCGCAATTCATACAATATAAGCTGTGCTTTACATTTGGGTACAATGCATTTATTACTGAAGTGCTTTACTCGTAGTACGGGTCAAATAGCTGTTTACACTGTTGTGCTATTGGTTTTCCATATGTGTCATAGTTTTATTTCGAGTCTCTTAGATAGTGTCCACGTTTCACAGCTGCAGGTAATAAAAGATGTCACCATCACTTCTTAAGTAAATAGCTTCAGATTGGCGAAAATATCCTTATTGACAGTGATGCACATTCAATAGGATTGTAAGCTGAGTTAATTTTACACACACACACACACACACACACACACATATATATATATATATATATATATATATATATATATATATATATATATATATATATATATATATATATAGGAACTGTTTTAAATAGTATTTTATAACTTTCATGGTGAATGGATTACAGTGCAATGGCCCATGATGATGGACAACGTAGAAGTAAGTTAATGCAGGACATTTTATAGTATAACACTTATACTGCAAATGTGTACAGCAGATGTAAATACTGCGCTATAAGGGCAAGGGTTGAATCTTGTCACACAACCATTATTTTTGCTGCTGAAATACGTGCACACAAATAAAGTACATATGTATAATAACAACAACCCCAAAACATATATTATATTTCAGACAGATATTTCCTAGAATTTGGTAGCATCTCTGGTAAGAAGCGCACTTGGAGATCCTGCCATCAAAGAACTTCGAAAGCTACAAGCAAAACACATTTGACATTGCTTAAACACAAATATTACCGCCTTAATGACTTGTATTATAATCAAATCAACATTTTCAATTTCTACGACATACATTAATAACCAGTGAGTATATTAATCAATCAAAAATATGATAACACATTTACAACATAAATATAATTAGCCATAATTGCCCAAACCATACTTCATTGCCATTTTATTTTCAGACCGTCAGGAGAATACGCACTAGCGTCAATAAAGAAAAGTGATGAATAATAACAGAAGCTACAAACTATATTATTATATTATAGTATATTGAATATACGATCATAAAGTCGAAGTGATGTATGCTTGTGTATATATGTATATATATATATATATATATATATATATATATATATATATATATATATATATATATATATATATATATATATATATATATATATATATATATATATATATATATATATATATATATATACATATATATGCTTCTATGTATACGTATATGTACATATTTGCATCTATATGTATATATATATATATATATATATATATATATATATATATATATATATATATATATATATATAGTTATTAATATTTCTAAGTCTCTCTAAAGGAGACTACGGCAGCGGTACTGGAAATTAATAGTTATCGCCAAGCCAACATGGCAGTCCCAAAATTAGGACGAAAGCTGCCGTGAATTAGCTCCAAGAAGCCATCGCCTCTAGCTAGCTATGTGACACACGAAACCTGTGTCCTTTATAACCTTCGAACAGGGGAGGTCAGCAGTGTCCCCCTGCTGGTTTGGCATCTGCAGACTAGTTTCAGGGTGTTGCCCCTTGTCAATGCAGAGCAGCCAAGCCCTAACCAGGCGGCGCTGCTGACTATCTGCTCGAAGGTTATTTACCTAATTTCAGTGGAATCTATCCACTGGTTTTCAGAAATAGAGTTATTAATATTTCTAAGTCTCTCTAAAGGAGACTACGGCAGCGGTACTGGAAATTAATAGTTATCGCCAAGCCAACATGGCAGTCCCAAAATTAGGACGAAAGCTGCCGTGAATTAGCTCCAAGAAGCCATCGCCTCTAGCTAGCTATGTGACACACGAAACCTGTGTCCTTTATAACCTTCGAACAGGGGAGGTCAGCAGTGTCCCCCTGCTGGTTTGGCATCTGCAGACTAGTTTCAGGGTGTTGCCCCTTGTCAATGCAGAGCAGCCAAGCCTTAGCCAGGCGGCGCTGCTGACTATCTGCTCGAAGGTTATTTATCTAATTTCAGTGGAATCTATCCACTGGTTTTCAGAAATAGAGTTATTAATATTTCTAAGTCTCTCTAAAGGAGACTACGGCAGCGGTACTGGAAATTAATAGTTATCGCCAAGCCAACATGGCAGTCCCAAAATTAGGACGAAAGCTGCCGTGAATTAGCTCCAAGAAGCCATCGCCTCTAGCTAGCGATGTGACACACGAAACCTGTGTCCTTTATAACCTTCGAACAGGGGAGGTCAGCAGTGCCCCCCTGCTGGTTTGGCATCTGCAGACTAGTTTCAGGGTGTTGCCCCTTGTCAATGCAGAGCAGCCAAGCCCTAGCCAGGCGGCGCTGCTCTGCATTGCCAAGGGGCAACACCCTGAAACTAGTCTGCAGATGCCAAACCAGCAGGGGGGCACTGCTGACCTCCCCTGTTCGAAGGTTATAAAGGACACAGGTTTCGTGTGTCACATAGCTAGCTAGAGGCGATGGCTTCTTGGAGCTAATTCACGGCAGCTTTCGTCCTAATTTTGGGACTGCCATGTTGGCTTGGCGATAACTATTAATTTCCAGTACCGCTGCCGTAGTCTCCTTTAGATAGACTTAGAAATATTAATAACTCTATTTCTGAAAACCAGTGGATAGATTCCACTGAAATTAGGTAAATAACCTTCGAGCAGATAGTCAGCAGCGCCGCCTGGTTAGGGCTTGGCTGCTCTGCATTGACAAGGGGCAACACCCTGAAACTAGTCTGCAGATGCCAAACCAGCAGGGGGACACTGCTGACCTCCCCTGTTCGAACCGCTAAGTTACTATGGCGTAAACACACTAGCATCGGTTGTCAAGCGATGTTGGAGGGACAAACACAGACACACAAACAAATACACCCCCCCCATATATATATATATATATATATATATATATATATATATATATATATATATATATATATAATTATTACAAATTAAAAGGGTAAAGGAATTATCAATTTATTAATTAATAAATCAATTAATAATTAATAATTTTTACCAAGCCCAACGGTATGAAAGCACCATTATTGGTGGGGAACTTATTCAAAAAGAGTTTATATATTTATAAATATAATTAAGGGATCAGCAAAATATTTGCTTCACCACATACCAAAGTTCAGAAAAATAGCAGCTAAAAAAGCTGAGGATCTCACAGATATATATATATATATATATATATACGACGGTCTTCTTTCAGTTTCAGTCAACCAAATCCACTCGCAAGGCTTTGGTCGGCCCGTGGCTATAGCAGAAGACAGTTGCCCAAAGTACCACGTGGTTCGTTAGCAAGCTACGCTACTCCTACGCCTATATATCTCTTCTTAAAGAATATCCATCAGAAGAATAGCAGATCGTTAAATCCTAATCATTGAATGTATACCACATTTTATGCAATTAGTCATGGTTGGACAGGTATAGTTGCAATGTTACTCGATATATGACGTGTAACTCTATACTAAACAAATTATTCCTTTATTTCAATTAAATATTTTTCTCGTGCACCAATTTACATGATGCTGCCATTACTGAGTTAGAATGCTAGAATTTTTAGCGATTATGTATATCCGTTGATGTGTATGCGGTACTTGTTTCTTTTTTTTTTTTTTTCTCTTCTGACGATTGTTTTGTTTTTGCTTCTGTTGATTGCCTGTTTTGTGACATTACTTAAATTTTCTTTGAACTTATTAGTGCCGAAATTTTTTACATTGTTTTGTTATTATTGGTCTTATGAGGACAATTGTTTGTATTTTGTTATTTATAAGTTGCAGCTTTTAGCCAATGATTTATAAATAGTGCTTTTGTTTGGTTTTGTTGTATTTTGTCTAGCTAGTATTTACTTTAGGAAGAAATATATTTTGAAGTGGTTTGAGTTTTCTTTTGTAGACGCTGTTATGAAGATATATATTTGAGTGTTTATTTTCCTGTTGATGTTTTTCTAATGTTTGAATTTTCTTTTGTTCAAGGTTAAGTAAACGGTTTAAATAATTGTTTCTGTTTTTGTGTATTTTATATATTTTGCGCCATCTATTGTATCTATTATTAATGTTTAGGTGATTTTCTTAATGTATTTCATTTATTTTTCATATATGTATGTATTTTTTTATGTATTTCAACAAGACATGTTATTGTTTGAGCTTTGTTTGGTTTATTCATGTTTAATGAGGATTGATTATTGCAATTCTGCTTCTCCCAATGACAATATTCCCTCTGTGTGTGTGTGTGTGTGTGTGTGTGTGTGTGTGTGTGTGTGTGTGTGTGTGTGTGTGTGTGTGTGTGTGCCCAGTAGTTGCCGTTCGTAGTTCTTGACCTAAAGATATCTTTCGAATAGCAATGTAATATTGTTATATGTAGCACATATATTGATTTTCTTTTTAAGCGAGTGTACAGGGTGTTCGGGATACATTTGACAATATCTATGTTTCTTTTTCAGGAACAAGGTGTTCCTTTTTCAGGAACACCGATAGTACTTCACCAGTTGGGACTTTGGTTAACACACTTATCATATCTCGACACACCATCTGATTGGATTCAATGGGGGTATCCTTGATCAATTCTGTGAAGTGGGTGGAATTCTTCACGTACGATGTTGACTGTCCTGCTAATGGACTGATTATATCCACAAGGAAGCGGCTCAGTGGATGACATGCTGAACCTCTACAGCTCACTATAGGTCTTAATGGAATACCATTCTTGTGAATCTTAAGGAGACTGTACATGTGTGGTAGTTTTGTGTAGTGTTCGGGTAGTTGTCTGTACTTCACTGGTGTAAAGTGATACTTGTTCTTGATCAAGATCTGTGACAGCTTCCTCTCCATTTTCAGAGTTGGGTCTTTCTTTTCTTTACTGTAGCTACCATCACTTATAAGACTTGCCATTTTTTCAGAGTAGTCAGACTTGTTCTTCACCATTGTAGCATTTTCCTTGTCCGCTGGAAGTATTATGATGGAATTGTCACTCTGTAGTTCTTTGATAGCGAAATTTTCTTCCTTAGTGATATTTGGTTAAGGAAGTTTTGCTTTATCTAGAACATGTCTCGCTTTCCACTTTAGTTCATCTCCCTGAGTCTTTGGCATCTTTATGGCTATCCCCTCAATAGGGGCTATTATGTCCAAGTATGGAATACGCTTCATGGTTGTCGTTAAGTTGGGACCTTTATTCAGAGCTTTCTAGATGTCGGTTACTTACATTAATTACTGCTTTTACAGGTGAGTGACGATTGCAGTCTTCATTCTCTAACCTTTGACTTTCATAAACGTCTTAATCTGGCGTGTCTTCACCATTTCAAATTATTTCATGTACGACCTTTACATATCTTGCTGGATTCTTTTTCTATCATCATCTCTGGTTATTGTCCTAAGTAATGAAGATAACCTCTCTTTGATTTCGTTGTTTATTTGATGTTTTTTTCCAACAGTAGTAATGGATCCTCTCACCAAGACACCTGATAAAAGCTAGAGGGGCATATCGGCCGAAATGTAGAGTTAACAACAAACAAGATGAGGAAAAATACCCGTCAAATGTAAATAATGAAAAACAAATTCATGAAAGGTCAACAACATTTGAGTGTATAATATCGAAGTTGTAGTTAAGAGAAAGTTATCTGGAGGACTGAATACTGGAAAATAGTCATCTATACCATGACAACTGAGACTGGGTATCAAAATGCCGACATTGCGACTACTGCTCAATGCTCTTCGAATACTGGAAAGGTTCTGAGAGCTGATATGGACAACTGAAACGGAAACTGTGGAAGCAAGAAAAGACAGGACATACATTCTGACAGCGTCTGCATGCCGGAATTCATCCACATAGCTTTAAGCAATGATTTAGGCTCAGTTCAGATATCGCTACGTGAAAACTGCTGTAAATTGCGACGAATCACTGGCTGGAAATGTTTACTGCTGGAAGGTCATATGTGTGACAGCAGCATTCGTCGCCTTCTCATTTCCCTATGTGTAGGACACTGTTGAGAGTACAACCAACCGCTCTGCGTGCAATACCAAGCTGTATCAAGAAGGTGTACTAAGATTTTTCAAGAGATACGGTACGAACGCGTGCGCCATATTCTGGAGCCGTCTTGAGATCGTGTCGGAAGCTGGGAGCGGCTGCTTTACGTATACTGGTATCACCAGTATATCAGTATACTGGTAGCATCTTTCTACCTCCGCTTTTGAAAACCATAGACATTTGTAAAACCTGTAACAATCATTTAAATTTAAAAATAAAAGATCGAAACTCAACTCACCTCATTTTCAACTATATTTTTCTATATTTCTCCCCGTATAGAATATGAGAACTTTGTTTCTTTTATATATATATATATATATATATATATATATATATATATATATATATATATATATATATATATATATATATA
>NC_142928.1:13779359-13784359 GCF_046866305.1 Octopus bimaculoides
GAATCTAATATTATATCCACTGTGAACAGTAATCCAAAAGTGACGCAAACATTACCTAGGGCTGAGTTTTAATAAATATGGCAATCATCATTGGAACATCCGATGTATAATAATGAATAATTCCGCAAATAAATGTTTATGCTGAATGAATAGATTTAGCCTCAATACCTTTCCGTTAAATATTTTCCTGGATAAAGGATATCAGTAATTCCGAAGAAAATTAATAACTATAATCCGATCACCAGGAATTACGTTAATGTCTTTTTACCTTGTTTATGTCATACATCAAATTATATTTTCTGAAATGATTATAGAAGTTTCCTTGTTATTAATATATATGTCATATTGTAGGATATAACATCAAAATATTTATTTAAACACGACAATAAAACAATGACTTCATTTCCATTCTTCATCTCAATGTTATATAAACAGAGTTGTATCGACTCTCGAAACATTGGTAATAAAATATATCAGATATAATCAACATTGTATGAAGTGGAAACTATTATTGCGATGGATATCTCGTATATATATATAAGTGTGTGTGTGTATGTGTTTGTGTGTGTGTGTATGTGTGGGTGTGTGTGCGTGTGTATGTATGCTAAATATATATGCTATATATTTATATATAGGCGTACGAATGGCTATGTAGTAAGAAGCTCGCTACACAACCACATGGTTCCGGGTTCAGTCCCATTGCATGGCATCTTGGGAAAGTGTCTTTTACTATAGCCACGGGCCGACCAAAGCCTTGTGAGTGGATTTGGTAGAGGGAAACTGAAAGAAGCTCGTCGTCTCCACCCTTTCCCTTCCGGTCATTCCACAATGTAACCTCGTGGGTATCGTTGTCGATTTTCTTCCTCTGTCTTCCCTTCTTTGGATTCTCCTAAGTTTCCGACGTAGTGCTCCGCTCGAAACGTCAAATTCTCTTTCTTTCCTTTCCCGAGCGTCCAGTAATACAATATCTGTATCACGTCCTTGCGTTGTTGTTTTTTGATGTCTGTTTGTCGTTTTTCTTTTTTGAACCTATATATATATATATATATATATATATATATATATATATATATATATATATATATATATATATATATATATATATATATATACATATATATATATACGCTTGACAAAGGATGGTGGTGTGTTTGCGTACCCGTAACTTAGCGGTTCGGAAAAAGTGACCGATAGAATAAATACTTAGGAAGAATAAAACTGAAGGTGGTGTTCCAGCATGGCTGCAGTCAATTGACAGAAACAATTAAAAGAATAAAATGAAAAAAATACATATTGTTACGAAGAAGAAATATTCTGATAAGTATAATCGAAATACAGTTCTCTAATTCTACAAAAGAGAACTAGTTATGGATCGATAATTACTTCTAATCAGATATAATATTCAGTGACCACGTGATCGACGTAATGCATGCTGCCAGTTTTCCTTTGCCGCGTTTTTACTGCAACTGTATAAGCCAGTGCAGGGCAGCGGGCTGGCAGAATCGATAGCACGCGGGCGAAATGCTTAGCGGTATTTCGTCTGCCATTACGTTCTGAGTTCAAATCCGCCGAGGTCAACTTTGCCTTTCATCCTTTCGGTATCCATTAAATAAGTACCAGTTACGCACTAGGATCGATGTAATCGACTTAATCTCTTTGTCTCTCCTTGCTTGTCTCCTTTATGTTTAGCTCTCCGTGGGCAATAAATAAATATATATAAACTAGTGGGTGAACACATGGCGGAAGACTTAGTGACGCAAAGAATCGGGGATTCGTTTGAAGAGCTCTTTTGGTTTATTGGTTGCTACCTTAGCTATTAGTAGTATTGTTGCATTGTTGAACATTTGTTATAGTGTAACAGAGATTGTTTACGTTGGGTTAGCGTTGAGGGCATTGTGTGGGGGTCATTATTACCAACAAATGGCGGCATCTCCTCAAAAGAGCCGTAAATGCTAGTCTATTAAGTATAGCAAAGAGTTAGTGGTTAGTGGTTGTTGAAGAACGCTTGCGGCGTTCGCAGATGATATCGCCATCATCTTTCCCGAGGCAGTGGCTGGAGCAAAAGTTAATTGGGGTAAGTCAGTTGGCTTGCAACTCAGCACCATGAAAGGCTAATCGATACCTCCCAAAAACGTCGTAGGACCTTGGTCAGAGGGGCCGGTTAAAATGCGAGAGGTTTGGTTTGGTCCAGACCTCCAGATAGAGAAGGATTGGGGCGAAGTGACAAGCAAAGTGACTCACCTAACTCAGATCTGGTCTGAATGGCGGTTATCTCTGAAAGGGTGGGTGGTGATCGTAGAGGTGTTTATTGCTTCAGTGATTACCTATCCCCTAACCATCGTCTCTTGCGAGTATGTTGAGAATGAATGAAATCGCATAGTGTATCCATAAGGCTATCAAAAGTTTACAGTGGTGACGCGGTGCTTGCGGGGTTGAAGCAGAAACCGTCCCCCACTCCCCCACTTCAATGTACCATCGTATGTCGAAGCGGATATATACATATAAGTATGCAAAAGTGATTCATCATAGTCAACACAAGTAGTGTGTAAGAAAAGTTAATGTTAATTCATTGACCATTGCCTAGAGATCTGTTACTTTCCATGAGAAGTTTTAGAAATGGCAGCACATATTTGAACACAAAGGACAGCCGGTACCCACTTTATGCTCTCGTTATTTTGACCAAACATGCTGATATGTTGAAAGCTCTCTTAGTATCCTGATATTTTGCAATGGGGAAGCTATTTTTTTTATTATGAACTGACTTGAAATAAAGTCCTAATAATAAGGATTTCTAAAAGCCTTAATTATTGAATTAGCAGTCCCTCGTGGTGGAAATATATGAAAGCTCATGACAATTAATCCTCAAAATATGAACCACATCAGAAATCGTATATGGCAGCAATTTGGTAGTGGACGGTGCTTCTGTTAGATGTCGTTTTATTGCTATTTCTACTGCGTTTTCCCAGGTAGAGCAATGATTTGAGGATTGGAGGAGGTAATCATATAATGCTTCTTCTTGGACATGAGATGCGATTATGATAACGCAGATATGATATGCATGAGCGGTAAAATTATAGCAATGTTATACACTCGACTGGCAATCCACCGAATAGATATGTAGCAGCGGAAATGACCAACAGCTCGTAAATCAAATTACTAATTTAATCAAAATTTTACCTCTTTGTATATGTGTGTGTGTTGTATATGTGTGTGCGGTGTATATGTGCGTGTGTGTTGTATGTGTGTGTGTGTATGTTTGTATGGCAAGCAGAATACTAACCCAGTCTCACCAGCCAAAACTATCATAGAGCTAGTAGTACTATTCCCGACCTTGGCTATCGGAATTCTTTTTCTCTATTTCACAAATTATCTGCAACTGAACTACAATGTTAAAGCTATAGCGACGTTATTTTCAGATCGCAATACAGTAGATCTGACTATATGTAGGTCAAATGAAGCGGCAGACAGACAAACCAAAGAATAGAGGTTAGAAACAATTTTCATAAACAGATAAAAACGGCAAAACTAAAAAAAAACACACTGTCGGAGATTTTGAAAAATGAGCTCTACTCCTCTAAACTTATGACAGAAATATAAACCATGGTTACAGACAATATATAACCAAGCGAAATCTTCCATTAATTTGCTACAGAAACGGCCACACAGCATTGTAAGTTACAGCCACTCTTCCAAGAAAATAGCTCTCTAACACCAATCTTACAAAATTATAAGTGAAATACTGAATGAAGAATTTTAAAATGTCCCCAACTTCTCTGTGGGACGCGGGTAACTGAGCAAACCAGGTGAGCGTTTTGCCACTACAGCTGAACATAGGAAAGCAGTAATGATAAATTACGTGGAAATGAAAGAAGCTCTAATATTGATTATAGATGAAATAGTATAAACTAAGCTACTGATCGTGAGGAATTCCCAGCAGTTCTTCTAATCGAGTCTTTATAAAATAAATTCTCTTCTCCATTCTAGAGCTTCCTTGCAACTTTCAAGCTTCCAGACAAGTAAAAGAAGGTTTCACAAGCCTATACATAAAGACGAATATAGATTAGATGCTAAATAAAGAGATACTTGCCTCTTTTATTTCACGAAGGCATGGAAGGAATTGTCAGACGGAAACTAATCGTAAATAAAATCGCTTACTAATTCCCAACGTGGATTTTAATCCGGACATAGTTGCCTCACACAGCTCCAAAAATACTGGTCCTGTGGTAAAACGATTGCTGGACCATACACATGTGAATGAAATGTTGGTTTCGCGAACGCCTTCCACAAATTTTATCGGCAAAGTTGGAAAGCTGAAAGACTGGATACATGATACTTAAAAAAAAAAAAAAATCATGCAGTAGACGCCATTGGGGCCTCTAATAGATCGTTATTCGCAATTGTGTAAAATTAATGATTAAATATGACGTATTTCAACGCTTCTACACCTGTCTCATTATACCGGCGTAGAAACTGGGAAGGCTGTAAATGTAAAAATTCAACTGTCTCGAGCGGAGTAATATTATTCTCGAAGATCATGCAAGGACTTGGGAGCACTAGGATTCAGCATGAAAACTAAGGCAGAACCCAAAGAAGGAGACACACCAGAGTACCAAAGACTCCATTTCCACCATGCAGATTAAGAACCAGTTACTGCTATCATGTAGAGTTCAAAGTTCAAACGATATTTAATATGCCGAAAGACTTAAGTGACCTACATGCGCTGCTGTAAATGTCTCCAAAAAGGAAATAGACCTTCTAGCCCTTCTACTTGACTAGAATTCCTTATAAGCCTACTTTGTGATAAGAAGCACAAATCGGGACAGCAATTAAAAAAAAAACTGCATATCTTAGTATGTTTATAACTATGTAAATATGTATCTTTACTCACAGTACACGCGGAATATTACATCCTTTTGTACGCGTTTATGAGTAAAGGTTTTGTTTCGTTTACTCCAACCTTGATCCAGTTTTTCAATATGACACATTCGTCGAAGGTACCA
>NC_142928.1:13789359-13791859 GCF_046866305.1 Octopus bimaculoides
ATAGTCTTTGCTTCATGAAGAAAACCTGGTCCGATATTTGAGGTTGTAGATCTGCTCCACAGCCACGCCACCAAGAGTTATTTCTTTACGAGGATTTATGAAACTGTTTAAAGGCAATTTTTTGCATGATTACTGATGTTGACTTAACTTCCAAATGAAGAAATTGAAAATGAATCCCTTGATATTTGTTCATAAAAAATTGAGATTACTTGGTATTCGACTCCTTCAGTCCACTAAGGATTAAGGTATTAGTTGTAAGGTGGCTGAATGCGTAGTGATTTTTGAGTGAATGTGTTTGCATTTATCGCATTTAAATCTGTCAATTTTTTCCCTCCTCATGGATAATACATTCCACCGACATCACTACAGTGCAAGGCCGGTCTATTAAAACACCTCTCCCGCAGTATCCATCTCATATCACCTTATTTCTTCAGCGTCAAGATTCCTAATTATGGTGGGGATTAGAATTTTTGTGGTGTTAAAGGTTGTTATCTATTGGCTTTGGTCAAATTTAGTTTCATTTTATTTTTAAATCTCTTTCTGTCTTGGAAATTGCTCATTAACTTGGTATTAATCGTTATGTATAAGTTAATACGTAATTATTCCGATCCAGTCATTTCTGTAACTATGCATTGCATTGGTTCTTGTTTTGCACCGACCTTCTTACGCACCATATCTGTAAAATAAAAACGGTGATGCATGGTAGGTTATCACAGACTGCAAAGGATATAACATCGCACAATCCGTCATATCTGCCATACTAAGTTTCCCAATTGAACGAATGGTCGAAGAAGAAATTAACCTACATTTTATAACTTGTCGAAATCGTTATTATAAAACAATAATATCGTAGGTCGGCGATTGTTCTTATTTCCCTCACGAAATTTATGTGGAAGAACTTAGATAACAATTGGCCAAAATAAACGGCCACGCACAAGCATACGCACATTCGCACGTAATGGCGTGATTCTGTGATACTGAAACAGGACGTGCATGTTCACCTCAGGTGAAATGACTGTTCATATGGTCCCTTTCCTATTAAAGTCCCTCCGCATAGAATTAGTGTTGCCAACATCTTGTCACGGAATTCAGTACTCACTACAAGGAACTAACGTCGCTACATATATACATCACACTAGCCTACCGTCGGAGTGGTACCATAATGCTGCCAAAAGGCTTTTTTTGTGAAACTAAATACACGGAAAATAGCCGACGTTAGATTGGTAATATCACAACCATCAAACTTTTGTTGCCCAACTGAGAACTAAATACCTAGAAGCCATTTTGAACTTTTTATACTTTCATATATGTGTAAATATATACACAAATATATACGTATATAAATGGGTATATACACCCTCAAATATATATATATATATATATATATATATATATATATATATATATATATATATATATATAAGGAAAAGAACAAAATAGGGATTTTTAAGTTAATTAAAGTGTATCAGCATCAAATCGATCATTATCGCTTAGAGGTTTAGAGATGCTTCAATTATACACAGTGAAATTAATTAAATATTAAATTCATATTTCTGAGCATAATTTCTTCTCATGGAATAATATACCCTCAGATGTAATGTATGTTTGTTTGCAGACTCATCACAGAAGGCCAAAATACATACATGCATACATACATACATATATACATACATACAAATATATATATATATATATATATATATATATATATATATATATATATATATATATATATATATATATATATATATATATATACATACATATTTATTGTGTATATTGCATTAAAAGGCTATTGACTAAGGTGAAATTCACGTTATAAGACAAAATAATACAGTTCATAAAGTTTGTCGATGCTTGTCGTGGACAGCGAAAGGAAGAGGGAACAACCGATACACTCAAGACTCGGGACAAATTGGAGTTAAATTACGAAGCAAAATATCTTATTTATTTGCATCATATGCCAATAATACTATGAGATTTTGTCAGTCAAAAATGTCAAAATTAATGCATCTTTTGAGAGTGCATGCATATTAAAAAAGGATTCATCTCTTAAAAGAAATGTTCTAGCCATTTGTGTAAATGGGAAATTGAAAATATTTCCTTTACTTAGTATTTGTGAAGTATTTTCAAATATACGTGTATATATACGTATAAATCTGTTGGTGTGCGTGTAAACTTGCGTTAGCACGTAAAAAGTAACGTTAACAGCAACAAAATATATATCGTTTTTCATATTATATACAAAAAGTAAATTTTTAAAGTTTTGCAACTTTTACGTTTCTCTATAACTAAACTATATAAGTTTAGCGTAGGCATGCTTAAAATATTTGTTATTATTGTTAGCAAGAAATTTAACTAATCCAATAAAAATTTATGCATTAATTCAGAAAAATTATTTTCAGAATTTAAATGGAAAACGCAGAAGAAATACGAAAGAAATATGAATATAATTTCTGTTGTTCAGCTGAATTATTAACAATTTAATTGATATTGACAT
>NC_142928.1:13801859-13806859 GCF_046866305.1 Octopus bimaculoides
ACACCAATCACGTGGGGAGAGATGAGAGAGAGGTAGAGGCTGAGGGACAGAAGCCTGACCTTTCTTTCTTGGTTCGGCCGTTTTCTGTGCAACATCTATATTATTCCCTGTGCCAGTGGAATCTTGTATTTCTGCCGTAGGGCTTTACTTCCACACGCGCCAACTTAATTTAATCCGTCCGTAGTCTTTTTATTTGCATTTGTGTAACTTTCTCCGTTTTTCCCGTCCTTGTTTTCGTATAATAATAATAATAATAATAATAATAATAATAATAATAATAATAATAATAATAATAAGAAGAAGAAGAAGAAGAAGAAGAAGAAGAAGAAGAAGAAGAAGAAGAAGAAGAAGAAGAAGAAGAAGAAGAAGAAGAAGAAGAAGAAGAAAAAGAAGAAAAAGAAGAAGAAGAAGAAGAAGAAGAAGAAGAATCGCATATATGATTTCGTGATTACGTCGTATGGAAGACAATTTTGCAGTGACAAAAAGAATAACGAATTCTGCTATGCGAATATGAAAAGTCACAAAATATGTATCAACCGTACGCATTTATTGTGCAATCTGTATTCCAGTAATGATGGAGAAGATGAAAGTGTTATGAGTAAAATGAGCTTTTAATGTCGTGAGAGACGATAATGATTTTTTTTAGATAGGGTGTAAATTGTACTAGGTTTGGTTGTTATTTCTGGCACGTTTCGGAGACATTGGTGTAATAAACAAAACAGAATCCAAATGTTCTTTATGAAATTACATTTTCTCCGAGACCATTGATTAATACACTCAAACACACACACACACACACACACACACACACACACACACACACACACACACACACACACAAGTATATACACGCACATATACAAAAAGGTACATATTCACATCCCTCCGCATCTATATATGCATACATACACGTAAATATGAATGTGCATGTGTGTGCGTTATTTATATTGATTGCAGAAGCATGTATATTATAGTAAAGAGTGATAGACATCTATACCTGAAAGATTATATGGGACAGAAATGATTGCATTTATTGAATAAAGACAGACAGATAGACAGACAGACAAACAGAAAAACAAACATATATATGCAGGGAACCAAGTCAGACTCTATGAATATATATGTGTGTCTGATTGTGTGTGTGTCAGTGAGCATATGTATGTGTATATACATATGTATATATATATGTATGTATGTGTATATATGTGCATACCCCTCCAGATATATATATATATATATATATATATATGTATATAGGAGGAGAGGGAGATAAATAACAGGACAATATATATATATATATAGATATATATATATATATATATATATATATGCGTATTGTGTGTGTATATGCATAATATATATATATATATATATATATATATATATATATATATATATATATATAAAATTTGTGAGTGTGTGTATGTGCGCGTGTTTGTGTGTGTGTGTGTACGTGCCTAGGTGCGTGCGTGTACCATTGCAATGTGCAGATTATTTTTACTTTCCCGAAAGTAATTCAACACGCTGTCATATTTCTTAAATGATGCGAAATTATTTCTCTATTCTTAGTTCTTGATATATATTTCTATGACAAGAAAACAAATGAATAAAAACTAACAATAAACATAATGAAATATTTCTGTAAAAGAAAAGCCATATATCAAATGAAACTTCTAAGATACGACAAGCCGCAGACTGCTAGGTTTTTGTTTCTTGTTGTCTCAGTCGAAATAGTTTGAAAGCAGTTCAAATATTGATAATATGTCTTTATGTGTTATAAAAAGCGAACTATATATAGGGCGGGTCGCTGTTTGGTTTACTTGTATCTTTGAAAAATATTCAATATGGCACATCATTATAAATATTGCAACCTATTTTTTCTTTCTTCTGATCGATAAATTGTTGAATGCAGTGAAGGAAAACATACTTACATATTAGATTTTTCTCGATACGTTGTAAAAATGAAACCTTAACCCTCTTTGACAGAGAAGTAATGCATTCATATTCAGATAATTTAAATGAGTACTAGGAGTATTATGTCCTAAAATAATTAACTATAATCCCATGGAAAATTCATAACTGGGAATATTTATGATGTTATTTAGTTTATGTGACTAAATATGATTTGTCAGGAAAATGTTGTTTCATTGGAGTGATATTATCGGAACCCAGTAAATTGAAAAGGAGATTCAATGAGAGTTACTTACAGAGAACGTATAGTGAATGGAAAAGTATAAAAATCTTTTTGATACTACAGAGCGGAGGAATAGTAACGAGGGCAAGAGCAACTCGTGAGACGGAATGATTATCGAAGATTGAAATTGAAGCCAACAAGCAATACGTTAATGACACTGAGGAAATTATATGGAACTGAAAGAAAAGGACTGTTGTTGTAATTAAAGAAAACTGCGCATTTTGACAAATAGGGGGAAATTAACAAGGTATAATCAAAGAGTGAAGCTGTGTAGGCAAAATAGATTATTCCAAATTAATCAGAAGAAATCCCATCAAGAAAGAAAGTGGAGCTAACTCACAAGAAAATGCTATATCAGAAAAAGAAAGAAGTCATGTATTTTTGAGTGAAACTTGGAGAAAGGAAGAGTGGCATAATACTCATTTGGAGTGGCTACCCCAGCTGAAGAAATCACTTACTTATAGATATCAGGAAGAACGGATAACTACTGGTCGAATAGAACTTTGTTAGAAGGATGCTTGAAAAGAGGATAGAATAGATAGCACTGTGTCTCTCGCTGATGTTGCAGCTACTCACTGGAATAATCGCTGGTGAAATAAATATATTTTTTGATGATAAGTGCAACCTCCATGATAAGTATAAAAGTTGTAAAGGGAATTTCAGAAAAGCTAAAACCAGTTATTCAAAGACAAATTTTTGTCGAAAGATTGTAAGAGAAGGTAGACAGATTCCATAATTGCTTGGATAGATTATCACAAAAATTTATGACGTACCGCTGCAGTCGTGAATCGTTGGAATCTTGAAAATGTTTGGATGATAGAAAACGTCAAGATTATTTTGAGAATTTTCATGATAAGTTGGAAAATTAAGCTATGTGATACAGACAGAAGCTAACCTAAAAGTGTCAAGAATCTATAGGGGAGGTTTCAAGGCTACTATTCGTTTTATGAATGATTACTCTAACACAGCCGCTGAGAAAAGTAACATCTGGATACGGATTTTAAGAGAAAAACAAAATTACAACTTTCTGTTTTATACGAATGATCTCAAGTTGTATGGTATGCTGAAGGTAGCACTTTAGTTAACACGATTCTTCGATTTAGAGCAAAATGTAATTTGCCAAAAAATATGACGAATAATACTCTTGATGAAATAGAAAGTGAACAATTTTGATAGAATAAATTACCATCACCATAAATCATGGGCTTATTGGAGGATAATGAAGTGATAGAAGAAGAATTTACGAAAGATTACTGTACTGCAATCAAAACTCAACGAAAGAAATAGGCTTCAAGCAGCGTTTCAAGCAATCAATATATGGGCGATTGCAGCATTAAGGTATGGTGTAGCTATTCTCAATCTGAGAAGAAAGGAGCTACAAACGCTGACCGATGATCAAGAAAACTGCTCAAAATGCCCGGTGCATTTCATCCCAAAAGCGATATGGACAGGAGTTATCTAAACAGGCACAAACGTAGGCATGGACTGTTCAGCTGTGAAAGTCGTATAAGCTTGAAGTGGTATATAAAGAGTGCCTTAGAAACTTTACTGGAGAAGGCTAGAATATCTGGTATAGTCTGGACATATACTTGCGAAGAGACAGAGGAGAATAATGAAAAGAAATAAATTAAACGAAAGTCAATAGATGAGAGAAACGATGTGGTAATCATTTGCGAGAGATGTGAGCAGAACTTCAGATATCAATGCGAGGTGGTGCTGGCAACAGAAGTGTAATTTGAAGCTAAAAATGGGTGCGCTCAACTCTGCTGTGCAGGAACATGCACTTAGGACAAATTGCACCCAAGGCGGGACTGACAATACAAAAGAATGTGACTAATGCAGGTTTTGTGAAGATAAAGGTAAGACAATACGGCATATTGTAAATGAGTGCAGGAAGCTGGTCTAACACAGATACAACAGAATATACAATGATGTTGCTCAAAATTGTTTACTGAGAGCTGTGCTGCAACTATGTTTTGAAATGAGCAAAATTGTCTTAATGAGTAATCGAGAACGACAATGCTAGATACTGGGGTACTTAATGATGAAAAGCCTTCACGAAACTGAACATTGAAAGCCAGATATATATATTGTAAATAAAAAGAGGAAAACGTGTTTAATCAGAGATGAGGCATGACTTAATGATGGAATGGTATCGGAGTGAGAATAAGAGGAACAGATAAAAGGATTTCAAGTGGGAAATAAAATGGCTGTGGGCATTGACGAAGGTCAACGTTATACCTGCTCTTATTGATAGAACTTTGAGTATTATAAGTACTAAGCACATGAACTTGATTGAAAAGATAGGAGTAAAGGAAAATAGCAAGCATATTCAGAAAGGAAATATTGCTTCGAGTTGCACAGAGTTGTTGAAATTTGAATGGGAAATCTGGTTGTGGACAGCAGACGCTTTGTTAAAATCTCTAGGGAAGTTGCTGAAATAATAATATTAATAATAATAATAATAATAATAATAATAATAATAATAATAATAATAATAATAATAATAATATTTTTAAAAAAGGATTGACGTAACTCTTCACGATACATTGAAGTATCTACACGCTGTACCTTAAAGAGCAGCTGCAAGAGAGGTAAGCGCTGTTCATTGTGCAACAACATGAGTAAAGTGAATACTATCAAAAATCATAATAGAAATGTTATGATTTATACAGAAGGGGGAACCTGCAAAGATTCCCATTTAGTGTACGGTGCAGAATGCACGAAACATAACTTGATTTATGTTGGTTGTACAGCGGAACAATTAAACAAAAGGTTTAATGGGCACAGATTCGACGTCAATCAC
>NC_142928.1:13811859-13814359 GCF_046866305.1 Octopus bimaculoides
AAATAATAATAATAATAATAATAATAATAATAATAATAATAATAATAATAATAATAATAATAATATTAATAATAATGATAATGATAATAATAATAATAAGAAGAAGAAGAAGAAGAAGAAGAAACAACAAAAGCTATAAAACAAATGAAATCCAAACTAAAACTAGAACAGCAACGGACCATGATAAAACGATGGCAAGAAAAGCCCCTACATGGTAAATACTGGGCTAAACTAAATGCGAAAGAAATAGACAGAGAAAAATCCCAGCAATGGCTGAGAAGCTCAGGACTCAAAGCAGAGACTGAAGGATTTTTAATTGCTGCACAAGACCAAAGCCTCCCCACCAGAAATTACCAAAAACACATAATGAAAAGAAATATAACAAGTAACTGTAGAATATGTGGAGATCGACAAGAAACAATAAATCATATTATCTCTGGCTGCCCAGTCCTGGCTAAGAAGGAATATATTCACAGACACGACAGAGCTGGGACCTATATACACTGGAAGCTATGCCAACATTATGGAATAACAACAGAAAAAAGATGGTATAAACACACGCCAGAAAAGGTCACAGAAAACGAGAAAGCAACCATACTCTGGGATATGCCAATACACACAGATAGAGAAATTAAGGCAAATAGACCAGATATAGTTGTCAAAGATCATGAAGAAAAAAAATGATTTCTAAGTGATGTATCAATACCAGCAGATGACAACGTTTCTCTAAAAGAAATGGAAAAACTTTCAAAATACAAAGACCTGGAAATAGAGATAACTCGAATGTGGAATCTAAAAACAGAAACAATTCCTATCATAGTAGGTGCCTTAGGTATAATAAAAAAATATTCAGACAAATACATAACAAAAACACCAGGACTTACAAATATATATAACATACAGAAAATTGCACTACTGGGTACTGCACACATTCTACGCAAAACACTTTCAATACAGTAAACATAAGAGCACCACAGCAAACCACAGCACATACCAAAGGCGCACAGAGCTGCGCTCGGTAGTGAAGTGAAAGCACGTTATAAAAATAAAACTACTGAATAATAATAATAATAATAATAATAATAATAATAATAATAATAATAATAATAATAATAATAATAATAATAACCCTTACAGTTATAGGCTCAAGAGCTGAAATTTTGGTTGTGTTTGAACCCAGATGCATTTTGCCCGTCGTCCTATCGATGCTACCAGTTTCCGTCTTATAAGGTATATTAATTTCAAATTTTGGGACAAGGCCACTAAAATCGGGGAAGGGGATAAATCGGTTAGATCTGGCCCAGTGGTGAGCTGGTACTTATTTTATCGACTCCGAAAGGATGAAATGCAATGTCGACCTCGGTGGAATTAGATGACAGAAGTTTCCTGGCGTGCTAACAATTGTGCTTGCTCGCCGCCTTAAACTATAACATTGATACTAATTCGAATGAGAAGTTAATTTAATTTAAAAGTATTTAACGTGTGACTACTGTTTGTTGTATCATGTGCATGTTAGCATCTGACATACATATATCCATCGCTACCTATTTATCAATCTCTCTCTCTCTCTCTCTCTCTCTCTCTCTCTCTCTCTCTCTCTCTCTCTCTCTGTATATATATATATATATATATATATATATATATATATACTCACACACACACACACTCATACATACACATTCAGCGATATTTAACACTCGGCATCGTGTAGGGATCTTTCTCAAAACCCATTCCCGAAGCAAATTGTTGTATAATCAAAATCACTATGTGTGCCGGACCGATAATGTCTACATTATTTGATCTGCTTTCAATTTGATACGTACATAAATTTGTGTGCGCGCGCGCTTGTGCGCGCGCGCTTGTGCGCGTGTGCGTGTGTGTGTGTAGTCGGCGATCTAGAAGTATATATATGCACGAGGAAATACGTTTCTCGAGCGACCTTAATTGAAATTAATTCCGGACATAGTTGCATACACACGCTCATAATATTTTACCATTTGAAATGCAGTGAAATACTGACTTTCCCATTTGTCATGTGTAACGATCAGCCTTAGTTTTCACCAATAGTGATATATAATATACATAACATAAAACTTCTGTGACAAGTGCTCATCCAGATAACTAAGAGTAGACGACACTCCAACATGTTATAGATCACTTTTGCAGCGTTATATTGTCGTATATTATTAAAGCCTACAATTCATTCTCGTATGATTCAATTATGTTCGGAAATTTCTACCTGAAAATGAGAAAAGTGGTATTCAATCCAGAAGTATAGATTGATATGTCGACCAAAATTTGGAGAGATTAAATGATCTGGGAATTATTTCACGCATATATGATATAAATAAATCAAACGAAAAAGACTTGACTGCTCATAAATTGAGGTATTCAACATTGGCAGAATTGAAATTGGACAGGAGAATTGAAATTGCGAAGATCTTTCTTTTATGTATGTCATTAACCACACAATAGTAAGAACATACGGGGTTTGCATAAG
>NC_142928.1:13819359-13834359 GCF_046866305.1 Octopus bimaculoides
ACGGACAGACAGGCGGAGTTCATTTTTTCTGTTATACTCTCAGATAAAAGTTTCTTTCCAGAATGATAAAGAATTATATATTATTTCCTGGAATTGTTCCCCGTTCGTCAAAGGTGTAGAATATTTTGCGATGTCTATTTTTATTGCTGTTTACACAAGCACGGGCACATGCATACATGGAAATATATTTATAGTATAGACATATGTAGATACGTAGTTTACATAGACAGATAGGTAAATAAACAGGTGTAGTTAGATGGATAGATAAATGCATACGGATATGCATACATACACACACATGCATATATACATACATGCATGTATATATACATCCATACATGTAAATATTTTCTGACATCAAACTCACTACCCATCAATGACCTCTGCATGTCATTCATTTATTTATCCTGCCATGAGATTCTACCCAAGTTCGTTGCCACGCCGAGACATCGGCAGTGTATTCACCTTTCCAAGGGCCATTTTTATGCGATTGGATTTTTAGTTTCTTCTTGTAACGTAATTTCGACTGATAACTTTGAGAGCTGGAGTTCAAGTTCTTTCTTCAAAACATACACACCTAGACCGTGCAGACACATCAGATATTTTAGCAAGTTACAATCTAGCTGTGGACCCTGAATCGCAAATTATTTCAGTAAATGATCCTTAATCTAAACAGAATAGCTGGGACTTTTGGAACAGTGCAATGCTATCAAGTAGTTCGGTTGCTGGTTTAGTTTCCGATGTCAAAGGTTCGTCCCAACGCCTCCACAATTTTTGCATATGCATATCTTTCCCCTCTTTGCTACTTTAAGTTAAGTCCCAGCTCTTTCAGTCTCTCCTTGTAGCTCAAATTTTCCATTAATGCAACCTGCAATCTACCTGGTGTAGCACTGCTGAACTGCAAGTTCCGCTTATAATTTGACATACTGTGGTGACTACACTTGAGAGCAGTCTAGCTATGCATATATATACACACATATTTTTATGACTATATATGCATAAACATGTATTAATGCAATAATTTATATGAACATTCATATTGTAAACATACATATTAGATTACTTTCTCGAAAATTACCTTGTTCTGTACATTATTTAACCACGCTGCTAACAGATTGACGGACTGACGACCTACAAATTCATCTACAAATTACTTCTAAAATCTAGCTTGGCATTCGATTAAATAATAATTTACATATATATTGATTTCATAGTCCAAAGAAAGAAGAATACTTTTCATATGATCAAAGATAAATAAACTGCGAACACTGCTTTGGCAAACTTCGCTATTTTTTGTATAATATAAGTGTATATATATATATATATATATATATATATATATATATATATATATATATATATATATATATATATATACACAAACTCCTCGATTTCAATGTAATGCTTACCAACATTAGTAGCAACATACAATTCACCATGGACCACAGCAGTAAACAACTCCCTGTTCTCGACATCTTAATTAAATAGTCAATAACCACATTGAAACAGACATCCTCTATAAACCAACAGATTCTAAACAATATCTATTATTCAACTCTTGCCATCCCAAACACATAAAAATTAATATAACTAATAATCTAGCGAAAAGAATCTGTATCATAGTTTCGGACACTTATACTCGTAAACGAAGACTCCTGAAATTCAGATCAATACTAATCAAAAGGCATTACCCAATATCATTAATAAATGATGGCAATAAACGAGCTAAGGAAATAGATATACAAACGTTGAGGGACGTCAACCGAAATACTACACCAGACTTTAAAATACTCCCATACGTCTCCACTCATAACCCTAGAAACAACGAAGCCTTCAATATTATCATCCAAAATCTACCCATCCTCACAGGAGATAAAACAATGAACAAACGTTTTGGCTCACACACATTTATCAAAAGCAAAAGGCAACCTAAATCATTAAAAAAATATTAACCAGCGCAAGACTATATCCATTAACAACGGAACCAAAAGTGAAAGAATGTCGTCGACCTAACTGTACTCCATGCTCCCACCTATTGGAGGGTTCAGAATTCCACTTTAAACAAGGTGAAATATTTAAGATTAGATCAAATTTCACCTGTGCCTCGGAAAATCTAATCTATGCCATTACTTGCTTGGGGTTTGGAAATAATTATATCGGCTAAACAGGAATATCACTCCGTCAAAAAACCTATCTCCACAAAGAACAAAACCGCCACCCACAATACAGACAGATATAGGTGAGTGAACACATACAAAAGTATGCTAGGAAGCTTAATCCTAATTTCCTAATTTTCCCCTTCTATCAATGTTCTCAGAACACCTCAGTACAACAATGAATGAATAAAGAGGCAACTTTCATCAATAAATATCTTCCACAACTCAATATGAACACATAACGTAATACAGAACACTACTAACCTTTCAATTAATTCCACCCACACATCCCATACACCATTCACAATACAAATCTATATCTACACTAATTGCACCAGATCCAGAACTACTTACCTTCCTTATACATAATCTTTTTTACTCAGGGACTAGTATACCCGACACCGTTCGGTAATCGGTGTGTATTCAAAGTAGTGATCAGCAATTTTACGAAACCGGTATGCTTTTGTATCTATTTAACAATTCACAATAATGAATTTATTACTTTTATTCATACCTGAGTTCATCTAATTGTATATATCTATCGTTATTTTTCAAAGAAAGCCTTTATTTATTTATTTTATAAATTATTTTTTTAAATTTCCAATGTGCATTTTCGCTTATTTTTCGTCTAACTTTCCCTTTAGTTTCTATTTTCTTTTTGTAACACACACACATATATATATATATATATATATATATATATATATATATATATATATATATATATATATATATATATATATATATATATATATATATAAGGGCGATTTATTCGTATTTTTACAACCGAAAGGCAGAAATATATATGTTCCTAAAGTGACTAAGGGTGCCAGTATTGCTAAAGGTTAAGAGTTCGAACAACTCATAGCCACAAGAAACACTTATCTTAATGACTGATAACAAAAAGCAATCTCCCTCAGCGCCTAGGAATAGCCAGATCGCAGTGATTCTGTATTTATATCAATGCTCGCTAATGACTCTCACCTAGCACCGTGGTTTAGATTCCACTCGCTTTGTAGGTTTATGAGATTAATCGTAGAAATCATATGCTGATTTCCAAAACGGTAAAAATAGAAATTATAAATACTAAGGGTGGCTTGTTGCTGAAGTTTTGAACTCACTGTCAACATTCCCCTCGTCTAAGTTTAATTAACATGTACTTTACTAAAAGTATTCATTAATCCTTCAGTTTAATGTTAAATTTACTTTCCCCTATTACATAACGAAAAACAGACTATATACACACACACACACACACACACACACATATATATATATATATATATATATATATATATATATATATATATATATATATATATATATATATATATATATATATATATATATATATATATATATATATATGTATGTATGTATGTATATATGCTTAGATAGATAGATAGATAGATAGATAGATAGATAGATAGATAGATAGATAGATAGATTCATTTTATGTCGTATCTTTCTCTGTTTGCACATAATGCATGACATTATTAATTAAAGAAGAAAATTAATAAAGTTATGAAGTTCAGCATACAGTATAATCAAACAGTGTAGGAAATGAGCAGTATTAATATAAGTAATTAATATTTAAGAAGTCCCAAGACATATGCTGGAATGCAATTAATTACGAGATATGATGAGAAATTCTTCAGAAGTTTATAAAATGTCATATGATTGGCTAGACACTCACACACACAAAAATACATCCACAAACTTACATGCATGCGTTTATATATATCTATACCTATTTATATGTGTGTGTGTGCATGTGTGCACGCGCGTGTGTGTGTGTATAACCCTAGTAATCTATCCCTCTAATGATCTTGCTCTCTCTCTGTCTCTCTCTCGCTGTGAATACATACACGTGTGCGTGTGTGTGTGTGTGTGTGTGTGTGTGTGTGGAGAAAAAGAGAGAGAGACAGACAAAGAGCGAAAAACATTATTATTCACTGAATATTTTAGTTAATTAAAGGCAAATGTGGATTTTATGATGAAACTTTACGGAAACGCTGGTTGCTATATATTCATTGATGTGTTGAATAATTTTTAATATATTTAATTCAACTTATCTGTGATCGGTTAGGCGTCCAGCGGAATGTTTTACTGTATTGAATTTGGTCCATCTATGCTCTGAATGAAGATCACGACAGACTTGATTAAACCGTTCGTCCGTCCACAATTTAATAAAAGTACGCATATAGCACCATAAAACTAATCACGTATTAATCCACTCTATTTATCTATTCAGTTGACTTATTTAACCGGACCGAAGCAATGCATCCCAGCCAAATACCCGTTCTTCCTCATTCTGATATCCAGTGCCTTCCACAAATTCGTCGCTATATGGTCTTCTTGGTTGGTCGATACATGTATGTCTATGCTTGGGTGTCCAGAGCATGAAATCGCTTGATGTTTGGATGCTTTTACAAAAGTGTTCCTTTTTTTTTTCTTTTCTCTGGTTACTTTGATGATTGCAAGAAGGCTGGCATAGGGTCAGTGCTTTGCATATTTTTTTACTTTCGAGAAAGACTGAGAACTGCATGAAACATTTTGAACCCTCAAGCAGTGTAAATTGTGAAAAAAAATAAACACAGTAAAGTACAGACTCAAAGACTCCTTTTCATGTTGTCAGGAAGGAAAAACTTCTATATAATTCTGAGTTTTGTCTAAGGTATTCCATGCTTTTCCCATTCCTTACTCCACTCAAATCTCTTCAAACGTGTGAACGTGTCAGATCGATTTTTAAAGAAGCTTCTAGTGGTGCTGACCGATCCCCAATCACAAAATTCCTTATCTCACTGAATACAATCATATCCACTCTCTTTCTCTGGCTCTCTGTTTCTCTGTCTGTTTCTCTCTCTGTCTATGTCTGCCTGTCTGTCTGTCTCTCTCCTTGTCTCGCTCATTCTGTTTGTTGATTTTCTTTCGTCGGAATTTTTATGTTGCGATAGAAAGCTTTCTGTGCAGAGGCAATTCTCATAAGACTTGTGCTGCAATACTTTTAAAACTATATATTTAGCTAAATCTAAATATGTTTTCATATAAGAAGGATTTATCTTGAAAGCAACAGCTAGCTATCACACATAATAAATATTCAAGTGAATTTCTGATTGATAACGTTGCAGTGCCACGTTTCTCTCCTCGGTCTACTCTCCTCCCTGTCTTTATATATATTTATATATGTGTGTGTGTGTATATGTGTGTCTATACATATATATATATATATATATATATATATATATATATGTGCATACATACATACATGCATATATATATATATATATATATATATATATATATATATATATATATATATCAAGAGTTTGATGCAGTTATTTCTATCATAACTTATTGCGTGGGAAAAAATTCCATATAACTTTATAGATATTTTCTACGTTAAATTTTGCATTAGTTATTTCTGAAAAACAAAATTGTCTATGCCAGTAATATTTACAATTGTGCATTTGAGAATAAAACATTTATTCACAATTTTGTTCAAATTGTTTTCTGACTGACTATAATTGATGTCTTGAAATAGTATTTCACATGCTCATTTCTGTTCGTAACTGTGTGTATGTGTGCGCGAACGATTGATCATGTGTAAATATATAGATATGTTATAATGCTTGTGTGCGTCTATACGCATGTGCACGCGCGCCAGCGCGTGTGTTAATGCACAAGTACACAACGCACACACACATATATATGCATATACATATACATATATATGCATATATATGTTTGTGTATAATCATGTGTGTGTAAGTATGTATGTGTCTGACAAATGTTATTTATTTTATTTATTTATTTATGTGTTTCAGCCAAGTGGCTGCGGTCATGCTGGTGCACCACCGTGAAAACAACTGTTAAGGGAAACATCGTGTCTTATATTGCCATATAAAACGTAGCGTGGCAAATAAGATATCATACATCGAAGAATGATTGCAAAATTCATGAATTCCAATTTTTACTAAGATTAAATGCGTACATGGATTGTTTTTTTCAGTCTGTTTGTTGAAGATAAACTTTAGAAATTGCAACCAAAACGATTAAGACAGTTATAGGTAGACATTTTTATGATTCCAATTTTACAGAAAATAAATCTTAATTTAGTCTTAATTTAAATGTTTTAAATTAATCTACAGTGCAAGACTATAAGAATATAAGTAATTTAATCATCATATATCTTAAGTTAACATTCTTTATAAATCAACATCGCATTTCATCGATAGAGGCCAATATAAGATTCCCATTCAGAGCTGTAGATTGGTAGAACTCTGAGGACGCCAACCCTTATGATTCATGTATTTTTGTGAGTCACTGTGTTCCGATGTCAATTCCCATCCAGGTTTACTTGAGCAGTACCTATATTAGGTAGAAATATATAACACAATCACCCGGCAACGTGGGTACCTTTCGCAACGACTGCTCTGTTGCTAATATTCCACCCGAATATTCTGTTTGAGGATATTTTCCTCCCTATCTTCCACCAAATTTGGAAGAATGACAATTATTCTGCAGGCCCAGCAAAAACACACATAAAGCATTGTATATACACAGCTCCTGAACTCAAGTGAAGTGTTGTTTTTGCTCGTTTTATAAGGAAAATATTTCTTGTACGACTTCAAATATCGAGCAGGAAATTAATATTTAGATGGCGGTGCATTGTACTAAGCAGATATTACTCTAAAATCTAAAACTTTCCAACTGTTTCTGGTCAGGTAAGAAATTGACGGTGTGACTGATTAGAATTCTGAGGAAAACAGCCTCCCAAAAATCTTCAAGGAATCAAAAGAGTTGTCATGAAGATGAAGTTACTATCAGGTATATTTGAATGCTACTCTCTCTATGATATTAACTTTCAGATATCAAATTATATCTATATTCAAAACTGTTCAGAATCGCAAAAGCTCTAACTACTCGATACACTGATGGCTACTGGACAGAGAACATAATAAATGAGAAGCGACAATACCAGAGCGAATGGTACATCGAAGCATATAACTAACAAACTGACAAAATGAGACTGACGAAATACGAAATTTCACAATTAAAAGAGTTATAGAGTTATAGAGAAAGAGGATATCATTATGGAACTTAGCAGAGAAAGCCATAGCGAGAGCAGATGATAACATACCTACCACAAAAAACGTACGACTACAATTATAGATATAAAACAAATATAACACCAGATATAACAGCAAAAACAGTGAATTAAAATAGATCAACCAACGAAAGATCAAATCCCAAAAACAACCACATACAAGCGCTTAATAAAACCGAAGTAAGCAAAAGCATAAACTACTTCTGTGTAAAGGAATCGATCTGAAATTATCGACTAAGAACTTTAGAGTTTACATGAATACGAATTTAGTTCAAATAAGTATGGCATGTAATAAGTATAGCATATTTTATTCGTTGACAAATTAGATCATTTAAAATTTAGAGACGCACATAAAAAGGCATATGCATACACACACAAACATATATTTAGATAGATAGATAGATAGATAGATAGATAGGTTTCTTTATTAGCCACACAGGGCTCAACACAGAGGGGACAAAATACAAATGTAGAGTTTTTCTTTTCGAGGGGGTCGAAAACAAAGCAGAAAAAAAAAAACAAAAGTGGGGACAACGATGAAAAAAAACATCGCAAAACGTTTGGGGTATTTACAAAAAATACGAAATAATACAAAAAATTCCCAATAAATGGGGAGGTTATCCGTGGAAAGAAAAACCTACGAAAAGACCACGGTAACCTCGGTCTTTAGCGTTACAGTTTGTTAAATAAAATTTCTTTTATTTAAGCAAGAAACGTGAGTAACACTCTGTTTACAAAATTTTAAAACGTTTTATAGAATCATGGTCAAGGTGGCTTCGTCATTTATACGTGCCATTCTTGCTACATGTATCCATCTTTTTTCGAAACATTTGCTAGACAACACTTGCCTCTCTACTCTCACCTTCCTTTTCAAGTGATACTTGAAAAAGTTGATGAGAGATTGACCAGAGAGGAAAGTATTTGTCTCTAATCTTTTCAGACGCGTCCACCAGATGCATTCTTTGGCCATAGGCACAAGTACGATAAATACAGCTCTTCCTTCCCGTTTAAAGGAAGGAGGCGTGACGATATTGACGATAGACTCGGTTGTTAAACCGACTCGTCCCACACGCGACAGCAGTCGTTCGACATAAGCCCACAGCTCCGAAATGGTTGGACACTGCACGAGTGCGTCCAGAACGGTTTCATCGCTCTGACCGCATCTCGGGCAGGTCGGCCCCGCATTTCGCGAGCCGTGTCTATAGAGCTTATCCCGAACGGGTAGCGCCTCTCGGTAACACTGCCAGGCCAGGAATCTCTGGAAGTTGTCCATAGGTCCCGGCCCGAAAGTCGTCCTGAACAGGCGGGTCAGGTATTTCTCGTCGACGCCCAGGTTCGCCCCGAGATCGTCGTCGTACCTGCCCTCTACTAATCCCCTATAGAATGACTTCGTTGTGATGCAGCCGCTCAAGGTCGACCCGGGACGGCAAAGTTGTTGCAGAGCAACGCGACACTCACGGTGCCATCCGCCATTCCTCGGCCTCTTTTTGATCCACGACTGCAGCTCGGTCATGGAGACCAGCTGCGGGAAAGCGCGTCGCACAAACGGCGACCACACCTGCTCACCGTCGTCTACGTAGAGCCGGAGATGTCGCAGTCTCAGCGCATGTCTGCGCATCATCAACCACGGCATGCCCAGCCCTCCTTTCAGCGGGTGTTGGCAACAAACGGATCGCCTCACCATCGGAACGCTTCCTTTCCACAAAAAGCGGAAGAGGATGCGCTCCATTTCGGTGATGGCGCGATCGGGACAAGGCACGACGGTCAGGCGGTATTCGATGACGGACGCGATGTACGCGTTCGCCACCTCCGCCCGACCTTTTAGGGACAGCTTCCTCTCGGACCATTGCCGGCAGAGAGTGGCCACCCTACTCGTTATCTCGTCCCAGTTCTTCTCCGTTTGCAGGTCCGGACCGAACCAGACTCCGAGCAACTTGACCGGACCGTCCGTCCAGCGTCCCACTACTGAGGCGCTGCCGGACGGTATGGGCTTGCTTCTCCAGGTGCCGAGCAGCAAACCCACCGACTTATCCCGGTTGATTTTCGCTCCCGTCACCGCTTCGTAGTCTTTCAGCGTCTCGCCGACAAGCTCAATGTGCTCGTGGCTAGACGCTATGACGGTGACGTCGTCCGCGTATGCCGACACGCTCGTCCCGCACCCCAGTTCTCGCGGGATGCCCCTCAGCGTCGCCAGCTTCCGCAGTAGTGGCTCGAGAGTCAATACGTACAGGAGCGGCGACAGGGGGCATCCCTGACGAACCGAACGTGCAATGTCGAAGGGTCCCGATAGACGTCCATTGACGCGAACAACCGAACGGATGCCTGTGTACAAGGCAGCCATCCAGCCGCGGAAAACGGGACCGAAGCCAGCCGCTTCGAGGACGGCCTCCAAGTATCGATGGTCTACCCTATCGAAAGCTTTGGATTGATCCAAATTGATCAGGGCTCCACCCATGCCAGGTTCCTTAACTACCCTCTCTATGATGTAGCGCATCAGATGGAGGTTGTCATGGATGCTCCGGCCCGGCACGGCGCACGTCTGCTCCGTGCCGACCAGTTTCTCGATGACAAGCGCCAACCGCTTGGCTAACACCTTGGCCAAAATTTTCATGTCTGCATTGAGCAGAGTGATGGGCCTAAAGTTATCTATGGCGTCCCCCTTGTTTGGATCTTTCTTCAGCAGCGTTACCGTTCCTCGGCTCACAAAACCGGGAATGCTCCCGTTCTGCTGCCAGTTGCAGTACACGGCCGCCAAGACGTCTCCAAACAAGTCTGGCATACAGTTGTAAAGCTCGTAGGGCAGACCATCCAAACCCGGAGATTTGTCCGTCGAGCAACCCGCCATCGCGTCCCTCACCTCCTCCGCCGTGATGACCCCTTCGCAGCACTCCGCTTCTCTTGCCGAGAGTCGTGGCAAGCTGTGCAGGTAGGCACTAAAGTCCACCCTGCCTTCTCGGTTGCCACTCCTCCCGAACAGTCGGGCAAAATGCCGCTGAAACGCCTCGCACATCTTGCTCGGCTCGAGCAATTCGCGCCCCTGTTCGTCTACCAGAGACCGGATGGTGGCTCTGTTACCCCGCTGCGCCTCCGCCACCCGGGCCTCTCGTGCGGCTCCAACACCTTCATTCCTCAGAGCACGCATCCTTGCCCTGACAGCACACCCTTCGTGTTTAGCATTGAAGTGTTGGTCGAGGGCCAACCTCGCCGCTAAAACGTCGGATGCGATGCCACTTCGCAATGCCTCTTCTAACTTTATCACTAGCTCCCCCTCTACTCTGTTCCTCTCTACAGCTAGTGCCCTGCTATACCTTATTGCTTCCGCCCTTACTGCTCTCTTGAGGGCAAACCACCATTTGTTGTTGACGATGGCTCCCGTCAAAGCCCTCTTTACTAACGTGCTAATCCGGTCTCTGAAAACCTGTCTCGACGGGAAAGACGCGTTTAGTTTCCAGTAACCGGGACCCTGCCTATGTGCCTTATCTAAGTCTAGCGTACACGTCACAAGTTTGTGATCCGTGTAGCTGACTATGTGGAACTGTGGACATCCTAAACTATCTCTATCTCTTGTCCTACACACTATCCTATCTAGATACGATCTCGACGACCCAATGCGGTTGCTCCAAGTCCACGTTGGCACATTTGGGTGGTTGAGTCGGTACCTGTCAGACAACTGGAAGCGTCTGAGCAGGTCTATGAGGCCTTTGCATCCCCTTCTAGTTTTGTCACTCCCCACGTAGTCTAGATGCGTGTCCAAGGTAGCATTCCAATCCCTCACTAAAAGTAAGGGACGAGACGTTCCCAGGAATACTTCTAGACGTCGAAAGAAGTCTGACCGACCTGTTAAAGGAGGCACATAAACTGCCAGCAACCGAAAAGCGCCTCCATCGATGCCGTCCACATCTAGGACAACCAGTCTACCCTCCGGGTCCGTAAATATCGTCTTTACTTGGAGATCCAGACTCTTGCGAAAAAGAATCGCCGTGCCACTACCGCCCATCCTCGGCAGACAAGGAGAAAAATAAATGTTAAACTGTCCGCCAAACATGGACTTTAGGGCCCGCGGTTCATGGAGTCTGGTCTCACTAATGGCTATGATATCCAAATTGTGTGACTTGATGTCATTTAAGAGGTACCCTTGTTTCCAAGGGGACCCTAAGCCACGCACATTCACACAACCAATCTTCACCATGATTCTATTTATACGTGTGCTTTAAAGCACAAAACAAAAGAACAGAAAGTTACTTACCGTTAGAAAGTTTTGTTTCCTCCTTGGATTTTTCACCAAGGAGGCTATTGTACAATTTCTTGCACAAATATTTCTGGAATCCCCCAACCGAGTTGGGGTAGAGGGATTTTATTGTGTTGTGTAATGCTGGTGTTACATGAATAATTTTAATGTGTTTTGGCGGTGTTGTACGTGGGTGGTTGTTGGTTTTGATATCGTTATTTGTGATGTTTGTTTTAGAGTTGATGTAATTCATCAATTCTGTGTTTGTACTGTCTATTGCTGTTAGCATTGTTTTTTTTTTATATTACTATTGGTGTTAGTAGTATTTTCGGGAGATGTGAATCTCCCTGCTTTGTTTGTGTTTGCATTTTGTTTTGTTTTCTTCTTACTGCGCTTCCTCTTTCCTTTCGTAGCTATTTTCCACTCCTCCCCACTCTCTTCATCGGATGATGGGAGATCTGAGGAGTCAGAAAGAGGTAACGGCACATTTTGTGCGTCTGTGTGTGTTTCTGTGAATGTTTGTGTTGCTGTCTTTATTGATGTTGGCTGCTTGTTATTTATGTGTGGTGTATGTGATATGGGGGAGGGAGAGGCAGTCTTGGAATTTTCTTTTTTTTTCTTCTGTTTTTGCAGTTTCTGTTGTCTTTTCTGTTGTGTTTATTGCTGATATTTCTGTTGTTGTTTTTTGTGTTGCTGGTGGTGTTGGTAGTAAGGTTTTTCTGTTGGGGGTATTTGGTAGTTGCTTGTGTTGTTGTTGTTGTTGTTGTTGTTGTTGTTTTTCTTTGTATTGTTGCCGTTGTTGTTGCCTTTTCTTCTGGGCTACTGGGCATGTTTTTTGAAGGTGAGTTTTGCTACTACAAACGTAGCAAACTGGCCTTCTGCCTTCGACGAAAACATGAAAAATTGAATCCTCAGTTAATTGGATTCTATGTGGAATTTTTTCCCAGTTTGCTGGATCAATTTGTACCAGGAGTTGAAATTCCTGGCCAATCCAGTTTTGATTGCAAACGGCAGATGCTTCTAGTATGTTTATCTCCTCCTCTATGCCTAGACATATGGCAGATACTAGCCATTCTTCCTCAATTTCAGGAAGCACATTCGAAATTTTTATTTTCGTAACCCTACGACCAAGGTACGTAGGGATCATGAGCAGGTTCTCATGCTGTAATGACTTAGTGGAGAGGTCTTTCGCTCGCTGCTCGCTGTCTAGTCTTACTTCTATCGTTCCGAATTTCAAACCTCTCGTTATGTAAGTCTTGTAAGACCAAATCGGCTTTAAGCATCTCTCAACATTTTCTTGGGTGAATTTTTCCACTGTCTTTGTCTTTAAATTAATGGTTCTGTAGATGATAGTTTTTTTTTCGATGTTTATCTTAAAGTCCGCGGGCGTTTGAAGATGGACTGTAACGTCCTTTTTACTTAGCATGCTTTTGCATGCAAGTAATTTCTCTTTCGATATATTCAAAATTCTTTTCCTAGGCTTCAAAGCCTCGGCAAAGTTCGTTGTGGTGGTGGTAGTGGTGGTATCAGTGGTGAGGACAGTGGTTTTGTTAGCAAGGACATTTGTGTCCTTGTTGTTGTTGCTGCTGCTGCTGCTGTTGTTGTTGTTGTTGTTGTCACTGGTTACGTTGGCAGGCAAGACTGCTGTAGCAGCAGAGTCTTTCTTTCTCTCCATTCTCTCCTTTAACTGTGAGGAAGGAAGACTAGGAAATTCTTTTTCGAACGAAACACTGCAGACTGCAGCGTTCGTTTCACAAAACTTTTCATGGCTACAAGACGCCATCGTCTAAAAAAAAAATGGCTAGAAAGCCGAGATTGGTTTTTATATCCTGGAAATGTGCCACACAGGGCAGATTTCCGTCGCAAAAAACTTGCACCAGAGAGTCTACAAGTTGTTATACAACTTTGTATATAAAATAAATTTTACAAACAAACTTTTTAAAACATGAAAAAGGCAAAACTTACAGAGCCGACACGTCTACCGTCCGTCCATAGAGATAGATATATAGATAGATACATTAAATATAATATAATATAAAATAGATAGGTTGTTGTTAATGGCATAATATCTTTTTGTGAAATTATTGTATGGAAATGATTATAAATATCATTAAGCAGAAACATAAAACGTGGCAGGAAAAACGGGAAGGCAAAAGTTCATACTAGTTCTTCATAGATAGTTAAATATCTTGGAAGTTAATACTCCAAATCACACAGGTACGAGAGGGAAGAATAGTGATTATCATTTACAGGTGTTCCAGGATTCGGTGATAAGTGCAGTATACATCCATTACACTCACAACCGCACGCGTGGGCGAGGCGCACTCATACACACACACACACACACACACACACACACACACACACACACACACACACACACACACACACACACACACACATATATATATATATATATATATATATATATATATATATATATATATATATATATATATAATAACGAAGACGGCTCGACGTAATATAAAACCGAAAAGGAAAATTTCAATTGTCAATAATGCGTGTGAGGGAAGCATCTGCATTACAAGAAACAAATCTCAAAGACCCTTATAGCCACTAAAAAGCACAGATCTATGTACTGACAAGGAAGATAACTGCCCCTCAGTGAACAAGATCACTATACTAGCTAGCTAGCTTTGCTAAGTCCGTCAGTAATGACTTCCCTTTCTCTGATGATTAAGCTATGCCCCATCTGTCAGTATTTAGCATTTACCATATGAATATATATATATATATATATATATATATATATATATATATATATATATATATATATATATATATATGTATGTATGTATGTATGTATGTATGTATGTATGTATGTATGTATGTATGTATAGGATCAGCCCATAAATAATGCGGTTTTTTTCAATTGTGTGAACTAAAAGTCGGAGGTGGTCGGGAAAACTACGTGCATCAACTTGCTATAAAAGCAGGTAGTAATTTTACCTTGTATTTATTCTTAGTGCCTGTTTCGATAAGTGTAGTTCGATATTATCAGTTGTATTTTCAAAGCTATAATGGAATTGACAAAGAAGCATATTCACCACATTTTGCATTATGAGTTCAATAAAGGCAACAACGCAACGGGAGAAGCAAGGAATATGAATGCAGTATAATGGGATCGGACATTAAGCGTAAACCAGTGTCAACGGTGGTTCCAGAGATTCCGAGCCAGAAACTACAATCTAGAAGATGAGCCCCATCCTGGAAGATCTATAGTGCTCGACGAGAACGTCTTGCAAACCCTGGTGGAACGAAATCCCATTATAATTGTTGAGTAACTAGCAGAGAAGCTTGGATTTTGTCATTTACTATTCATCGACAACTGCGTGCCATCGGGCAAGTCAGCAAATTGGGTCAATGGGTTCCTCACGAACAATCTGAGTCTAATTGCGTGCAGTGAATAAATGTGTGCTCTTCTTAGCTGTCACGTCTCACGATTGAACCGTTTTGGACCGAATAATGAATGGTGACGAGAAATG
>NC_142928.1:13836859-13871859 GCF_046866305.1 Octopus bimaculoides
GAAGAAAAAAACATTTTAGATTTCCAAAGAAAATCATCAAAATAGTTTGTAATACAAATAATATGACCATTAAAGCAATAAGCACAAACAGAAATGCAATACTACAAATAGAAGTGTCCATGTGTGTTGAAGCATGATATTTCGGAAATGTAACAGTATTTCTTGAGGAAATTTCAACGATGATAATATTGAGTTATATTCTAAATAGACAGATTTAGTGAAACATATTTACAGTGACGATGAAAATGTGAGTGTAATAAGCAGAAAGATAAAGTAAGAGTGACAAATAGAATGTGTTACAGTGAGGTGGGTAAAAATATAGAGAAATAGAAAAATTGGAATGTGCATGCACATAAGCAGAGATACACACAAAATACACATACAGACTCGAGCATAGATATATTTGTATTTATATGTGTGCACTTGTTATCAATACAATATTGCTTTTATGTACACACATACGTATCTTTTCTCTCTCGCTCGCTCGCGTTCTCTCTCTCTCTCTCTCTTTCTGTATATATACTTTTTATGACTCGTATTTTGAATATACGAGTTTCTCGCTGTGAAGGGAATTCTAAAAATAGAAAATGGGCATAAAACAATGGGATATTTTAGGTGGGCCAGCAGTTCTCCGAAAGCCACTCACCTGATAGCATGCACAACTACTGCTGCATCATATTACTATAATATTTATGAAATAATATGTATAATATGAAAGACGGCGAGCTGGCAGAAACGTTAGCACGGTGGGCGGAATGCTTAGCGGTATTTCGTCTACTGTTACGATCTAAGTTCAAATACAGATGAGGTCGACTTCGGCTTACATTATTTTGGGGTCGATAATTTAAGTACCAATTGCGATCTGATCGACTGGCCCCCTTCCCAAACTAGAAAAGAATATGCATAATGCGAGACGCTGAGAATCTTACTACTGGCCTTAATGCAAAAATCAATTGTGATAAGGACTAAACCCACTCCGTTGCATTTACTTGTATTATACTATGAATTCCGCGTATACTGATCGATTTCCAAACGTATATCCAGAAAAATGAGTATTCTTGGTGTATGTGAGCATATAATAGCTGATAACCGTAATGGACCTTTGAAATGTTCATTTACCACTCAGATTATATATATATATATATATATATATATGTATATATATATATATATATATATATATATGTATATATATATATATATATATATATATATATATATATATATATATATATATATATATATATATATATATATATATATATATATATATATATATATATATATATATATATATATATATATATATATATATATATATATATATATATATATATATATATATATATATATATATATATATATATATATATATATATATATATATATATATATATATATATATATATATATATATATATGCGTACGAGTGGCTGTGTGGTAAGTAGCTTGCTTAATAACCGCATGGTTCCGCGCTCAGTCCTACTACGTGGCACCTTGGGTAAGTGTCTTCTACTTTAGCCTTGTGAGTCGTATATATATATATATAGACATGTGTATATGTTTGTGTGTCTGTGTTTGTCCCTCGTTTGATGACCGGTGTTAATGTGTTTAGGTTTTCGTAATCTAGCGGTTCGGACAAAGAGACCGATAGAATAGGTTCTAGGCTTACAAACAATAACTCCTGAGGTCGTTTTGTTCGACTAAAAGGCGGTGCTCCAGCATAGCCGCGATCAAATGACTAAAACAAATAAAAGAGTGTATATTTAATATGTTTGTTAATGTTGATGTAACATCTTTTAAGTAACTAACACGATTATGAAACGACAGTAAACGAATGGAATAAACATCGACTCTCTGTTGGATTATTTCTCTTATCCGTTCTATTTGTGTTCTATGCCTGTCTTTGTATCTGCGTTATACCCCGTTTCACCACTTGAATACCGACGTCGGTGTGTTTATTTTCAAATAACTTTTACAGTTCGCCCAAAGTGACCGACAAAATTACTGATATCGATTCGTTCATCTAAAATTATTCAAGGTGGTGCCCCAGCATGACCACAGTCTAATGATAGAAAGAAATGAAAGATAAAAGATAAACGTCCAATATATGATTGTATGTAATGTTGACACATGTATCAGGTGCCAGTTTCAGGGGCTTTTGGGGTTTTTTTTTTAATGCAGTAATTTTTTACACCATGGCTTATGTTAAAATCTTAGCGAAAGCAGTTTCAAATATTGACCTAACATAAAGGAATCTACTTCAAATAACATGGCTGGTGACTGGTAATATCAACACCAAATCTACTGAAGATCCACCAAATGAAAATATCAAAAGCTGAAGAACTGAATCGAAAAATTGAAGAAGTGGCTATAGGAGAGATCGTAATTGGAAAGTTTATTTTTCATGCAGTGATGAATTCAATAATGACTTATTTAATTGTTATAAAATTGCGAAAGAAAATCCCCTGAAGGCTGTGCGGAAATAATTAAATCCTACGGCGATTAACTTCGTCTAGAACTGAAACATTTTACGGTGTAACAATTGTATCAACAGGGGACATTTGCTAAAATTGCTTCATCAGTTGATTTGTAGTAATCTTTTTATCCGAAAATGACAAATATAATTTTATTCTGAAAAGAAAAAAAAATACACAAAACTATCACACGAATATTACTCTAGATCAGGCACGATGTCCAGAATAAATAACGCTGCTGAACTGCTGCTGCTGCTACTACTACTACTACTACTACTACTACTACTACTACTGCTGCTGCTGCTGCTGCTGCTGCTACTACTACTACTATTACCGCAACAACCATTACTACAACTACTACTACTACTACTACTACTACTACTACCACCACTAATACTACTACCACCACCACTACTAATACCACCACCACCACCACCACCACTACCACCACAACCACCACCACTATTACTACTACTACTACTACTACTGCTACTACTACTACTACTGCTACTACTACTACTACTACTACTACTTCCGCTGCTGCTATTATTACCACCACCTCTATTATTATGACTGCTACTGCGATGTCTGCTTAGCAATCCAGCTGACCGCACTGTGTTGGCATGAAACCAAACTGACTGCCAACACGCTGTCAGCGATTTTACCAACGACAATGACAATAACAGAAAAAATATTCCACTTGTTGGCAGAGTGAAGAGTATAAACGTTTGAAAGAGAAGATTATTTTATTTGTAAAACTATCTTTTGAGAAAAGACATCGAACAAGTATAAATAATACAATAAGCATATGAACTGACTCTAACAGAGCTTAAAGAAACAGGGGACAAAAAATTTCAAAAATGTTGCAAGCTCCTCATTTATATTACATTTTGATAACGGGAAATAAATTATTTGGAAAGGTAGAAGAATTAAAGAAAATGCAAATCCATGTAGCAGTGCCATCCTTGGATTTGAAGATGATGAAGAGGACAGTTGTTGATCTACGATGAGCGATAAGCCATGTTGCGTGCTTATCGCATGCAAACATAAAAATTTGTTCACCCCCCACTAACTTAGACTGAAAATTATTGTGGAAAATTCGTTAGAAAAGAGAAAAATGCGAGTAATGGTATACAGACTATTCCTTCTTAAGTACGAAGTGAAAGCAAAAAATAGCAGTCGAAAGTAAAATGTTTAACAAGAAATTCAATTGAAACCAATCATTAGTTTACCATGGGATGAATGGACAAGCTATAAATATCACAGTGACACCGTCACAGGAAGTTACAGGGTAATTTTGGAGAAAAATCTAAAATGAAGCGAAGAATTTTAATCAAAGAGCAACGTAGCTGGAAGAAATCCGCCAGAAATATTGTCGATTTATTAAACAAAATGCATTGAGTATAGAGATTTGTTACCCAATAAATTCAGTTAGAAAACTAGTAGGTTACAGGAACAAAGACTGAAATTTATCTGCGATATCTGATTTAACTTTATTAGCGAACTCTCAATAAAAATATGAATATAATAAGCTTTTAATGCCGGTTGAAACAACAAAATTGAATCCGTCATTACCTGGTGGAAACCTACCAGCCAATGTCTTGCTGAATGTCATGTATGAAAGACGTGGAACTTTCCTGAGACTGAAGCTCGCATTAATCTGGAAAATAAAAAGGGGTCGGAATGCAGATAAACCATTTACAAGCGACAAGCGTAGAAGATTTGTGGGAGAAAATTTGCAGGATGTCTCGTACATTATAAGTAGCTGTCGTAAAATATGTTTATGGTGTTATCTACATACGACACATGGTCTCGGGATGAGAAGGCTACATAATGTAATCAGTAGAAAAGGCAATCGTGAGGAAAAAAGAAGAGAAGCCAGATTGATGCAGGGGGACAGGACCAAGTAAAATATGAAAGAAACCTAGTGAAATGACACCGTCAATTCTTCTATGACATGGAAGCACAATAGACGAGACAAACTGATTCGGGATGAGGGAAATATACTATGCACAATGTTTGAAATCAGCTGCCCAGCAGTTGTCAACATGGATGACAGACGTGAAGGAAACACAGAACATCTATGCTGAACTGGTGAGTAATCCGCAGGTACTCTGACCGGGCAATACATTTAGATTTCTACCAATAATTTTTGAAGTACTAAGGTAAGTGAATAACCATCTCAGTACCAAGCGTGAGAAGCTGATATTCACAAAACCAGAAAGATCACGCTCTATTAGAAGATTACAGTTACAAGCTGTCAGCTGCATTGCCAAAATAGGTAAAACATTCATAACGTCGAGTCTGTAATAAGCTCTATGTAAGCGATAGCATTCATGCTTATGTCATTGTGTACATGCGCAGATACATATGTACATGTAGACATTCATACATTAATTCATGTGCCCATGCATATATATGGCGGATTACAGCTTGTCTTTATGCGTTCTGAATGCCTGCAAATTCACTACCTTGGAAATACATAAGAATTAAAGAAAAGCAAATGAATATATAAGTGCTATCATGAGTTTTGAAAATGCTGGAACGGACCGCTGTCGATCTATGGTGAACTATTAGTCATGTCGCGTGACTTATCACATGCAAACATGCAAATAAATACTAATGTCTACCAGAAATGACTGAAAAATTATTAAGATTCATCTGCACAATACGATTCATGCTTCCTCTAATATGTATATGTGCATATTCGTATGTATATTCATACATTTTTACATGAATAAATGTGGGTATACATACATAAATATATATACATGCATAAATATCTATAAATATCTACAACCATGCAAGAATATATTCATACATGACTACCTAGCCTGTGATCTAGGTTACAATGAAAGGATCTTATTCCTAGGCTTGAAAATGACTTTTCATCTCTTCTGAGAAGGAACGCGAAAAGTAAAACCAAAATCAAGCATAACTACATACATACATACATACATACATGCATGCATAGAAACATGCACCCATACCCACATATATGCATACATACATGATGTATGAAATTTGCAAGAACATTGTAAATAATTGTTTGCGGAAAGGATTTTAGCAGAGGATTCAATAAATATGAAAATAATTTCGTGTTCAGAGCGATAACATAATGGTGACAAGATGAAAAGACTCTGCAGTAAATACTGTCAACTTACATTAGAATAAATGCATTCATATATTTATATAGAATTCTCTCTCCCAGAATCATATTTGTAACAGATAAAGTAAATCACAGGTTATTGTCCCTAGCGGGATATAAAAAAGAAGGATTCATAAGATATATAAGATATATATATATATATATATATATATGTGTGTGTGTGTGTGTCTGTGTGTGTGTGGGGGGGGGGGTGTATGTGTGTGGCTGTGTGTGTGTGTGTGTGTGTGTGTGTACTAGCAGAAATACCCGACGTTGCCCGAATTAACGGAAATAATGAAATTTAAAAACGCCATCTAGATTATGCATGTCTCACCTACTAGTAGTTAAGATACCAACTTTCTACATTAATAACTCTACAACCTGTTCCAGCATGGAACATAGGTGTTGAGTGAAGTATTAAAAGGAAGTTCTCGACATATATGTATATAAAGTAAATACACGTAATTCAAAAACACGTTTTGATGTAGCTTATTTCGTAAGCAAAAAAACTGGTACAGATTATAAACAACGAAAGGCCTATTTTGGGGATTCATTTGACAGAGGTAATAGAGCCAATCCGATGATAGATCTAACCTTGGATTTTGAAAGTCTGCATGAATCCTGGCTCAGTTAAGAATCTCTTGTGTTTCCAAATGATGTCATCTGTTGTGCAGCGTTGTATTGTCTAATTTTGTTTTGGAAGTCCTTGGAATCTTCATCAGTTGATCAGAACAGTTTCTTAAATGACTCTGATTGTTGGGGGATTGCAGTGAGTTTAACATTTCCACCACCGCAGCGCAGCTCAGGAATCTCTCCAAGCTATTTCCTTGCTTTACAATGTATGCTCTCAGTTGTAATTGCACTAATTGCAAGTCGGATCTAATTGTCAGTGGATTGGGAGACGGAAACTGGAAGAAGCCTATCGACACGTTTGAAAATCCTTGGAGAATACTAGATAGAGCTCGCCTGTTCACCGTCGTCTATGAAGTAGTCTCAGCGCATGTATGTGCATCATCTACCACAGCATGCCTAGCCCTCCATTAAGCGGATGTTGGCAGCAAATGGATCGTCTAACCATCAGATAGATGGATAAATAGATATATATATATATAGATAGATAGATAGATAGATAGATAGATAGATAGATAGATAGATAGATAGATATGTAGGTAGGTAGGTAAGTAGGTAGGTAGATAGATAGATAGATAGATACATACATACATACATACATACATACATAGACACAACTAGTATAGTTTTAATGAATTATTATGATTAATATATGTAAACGGTTTAGTTATTTTGTCATAACACCAAAACAATACGAAGTATAAGAAATTAATAACACAGTTCGATGGTTTGTACTTTTACCAAGTTATTTCAATACTATAAGTTTACAACTACTTCTTTAGTATTTCCCTACTAACATTTTCTAAACAACAGGTCCAAGAACAGACATATTCAAATAGCATATAAAAGTGCAAATCACCGCAATATAATATTAATTTTTGATAAGAAAATCAATATATATATATATATATATATATATATATATATATATATATATATATATATATACGGATGTTTGTATCACTGTGTACATATACTTACATATATATGTATATATATACACACATTTATATTATATATGTGTGTGTGTATGTATGTTTATGTGCATATGTACGTATATATATATATATATATATATATATATATATATATATATATATATGCATACACACACACATCACTTATTGTAACTATTAACTGACGATAAAAAGCTCTTAATGCATGAAGTAGAATTTAATTATGTACCCAGATAAACAAATAATATTCGTTTTGTTGTCTGCTTTCGTACTGCGGAAGTGAATGTAACGGTAGAAAGATTCCCCAGCTTTGAATAAATCAGTGTGTGCGTGTGTGTGTGTGTGTGTGTGTGTGTGTGTGTGTGTGTGTGTGTGCGTGCGTGCGTACAGTGTGTCTGTGATTTGGTGTGTCTGTGTGATGCGTGTGTGCGTTTGTGATGTTTATGTGTGAGCACGTGTGTTTCCGTTTCTATGTCTGTGTACCTCAATATGAATGATTATATTAATGTCACATGTATTACGCTGTAAGTCCTTGCACAAAAATTTGTCATTTGTGGTTTTGAAAATCAAATAGTTTGTTATGCATATTGTGTGTAACACAGGTCTTGTCTTCTGAGCAGTAATATCATTATATATTTCAATACAAACGCATGCGAACATAAACACACACATACGGAAAGGCATATATATATATATATATATATATATATATATATATATATATATATATATATATATATACGAAATTAAGAGGAATGACCACTAAAGTGGATTCCTAATATGCTAAATGAAGACGTCAATTCGCCACTTCCACGAAGAGTGTGTTCTCAAGAAAAAAAAATTCAGCAGACGCCAAAATGTAAAAATGAGCAAGACAAATGAAAAATACACGGAATGAAAAACGATTACCTACGTACCATAGTTTCACTTGTTAATATTTACGTATGTAAATATCTGCAAGATCATCAGCCTAGTCTGTCGCATGCAAAACACAATTTCCAGAACTAGACGAAGAACGTTCACCCGAGAGAGAGAGAGCATGTATTAATTTCTAAAAATTATATTTGGGTGCATTTTTCAAATATCTTCCCTTTGGCGCGCTGAGGCCGGAAATAACTATGCAGTCAATAAACTCTTTGTGGTAATGGTGATTTGACGTATATATCTAGCATATTAGAATCCACTTTAGTGGTCTTTCCTCTTAATTTTGTCTGTAATATAAATCTTTCAATTTTTTAATTTCTACCCTCATTATTTAATTTTTTATTTTTTATGTATATATATATATACGTTCATTTACGTATATGTCTATAGGTATGAATATGTATTTGTATGTGTATATATACACACATAGCTATGTGTGTGTGTGTGTGTGTGTGTGTGTGTGTGCTGATTTGTAACGCCTGCATATGAATACGAAACTACGCATGTGTATACAAGGAGCATATGGTTAGGCGAGTGACATCAAGCAAGATGCATGCTAGAGCAAACGGAAACCAGACCTTGGTTTGTCGTTCTGCAGCAGAGAAAAATTCACTTTTGACCGTTTTTGACCACTAATGCCCATTGGCATGGATATTGTAGCTTCTTCCTTATCAAGGGAAAAGAGAAAAATATGTTTCTGTGCATTCAAATATGTTTATAAATTCGTCTCTATACAAATTGTGTATATCCATGTCTATATGTATAATATATCTGCATATTTTATGTGTTTTGTATGTCATTTGTATACAAATGTTGCTTATATCTAAAATGAATGTGTGAATTATGATTATATATGTGATTTTTATGCCTTTGAGTTCGTGTGAGTTCTATGTACTTGTGTGTTTCTGTATATATGTATGAGTATGCTTATAAGTTACATACTGTGCATGTATGAACGGGAATGATGTTTAATATGTATAAAGAATATTCAGATAGCTAAATGAGAGGGAAGTGGGGAATCGTGTAATAGATAAATGAAAGAAACAAAACAATTTCTAAAGAAAAATATGTAAGTGGGAATAGTATGGTAATTCACAAATAGACGTTTATAGGAATTCTTGTATTACAATAGCAAAACCACATCCCGAATAGAGATACATAAAGGAGAAGTGAACAAACAAAAATTATACAAAACAGAAAGATAAGTGCCATCTCTGTATCAAATCATATACGAGCGTTTGTGGTAAAAACTGGCTTCTGTAAGATGAATGAAAGACTTAGTGTAAATGATAGTAGGTGCGATAAGAACGCCAACAAGTAACATCTATGTAAAACATTAGTGTTTATGTGAGTGTGAATGTGGTTCTTAATGTGAATGTGGTGAATAAAAGGGGATAAAATTCCCAATTGCTAGAGCCTGAATATAATGAAAGAGGGGTATTTAGATTGCGTTTTATGTGTAAACATGATGCCACAAGCGGGAAGAATGTGAATACGTATTGAATATCTGGTTTAGATTTATGAACACTTCATTGAAATGTGTATTTTATGTATAATTTATAAATCTGTATCAGAGTTAGTGAGGAACACAGCTGCGTGTTATCTATGAAGAAACCTTGTAGTCTGGTTTCGATATTCGTTTAGAAAGAGTTAATTTCTCAAATGTTCAAATATTAGGTTAAAATATATGCTTAACCGACAGTTTCGCAAGTTCCTGAAACTCTAACCTCAATGGTTCTATCCATGTATAAGAAACGTTATAACTAACATGATTAAGTCTCTTGCAGCCCCAACAATAACCTGATGCACCTGTATATGCCCACATCTCACGAGCTATGCTTGATATGCAAAATGCTCTCTCCAATTATGTCACACTGCTAGACTTAGTAGGTATATAAGTAATGCGTTAGTGGATAGTTGATGCATTTGCTGTGTCTGATGAAAGAGCAATAACTCTTGAAATATGTATATACACCCTGTCTTTGATCGCATTGTTTACTTGAACATATTCATATAAGAAACATTGTACCTCGTAGTGCTGTCTCTGGATTCTAGAGAAAATCTATAGAGATAAACTTAAAAGTAATATAGTGTAGTGTTCTCTTATAGGTAATATCAAGTACAAACTATTCTATCCAACAGTGAAAGCGTTATATCTACTAACCGAAGGCCTATAAGTCTTTATAAGACGAGCTTTCATATAGTTCCAGACTTTTCTGTTTCCGTCTGCTAAATTTCTTTCACAAAACTTTATTAATATAACATTATCATATAATAAATTTGCCCAAGCTACCACAGGATGTCACCGAACTGTCAGCTCTGTAGATACAATCAAAGCAAGATATTTCTAATTTCTATTTCTATGTAAAACTGCATTTACATAAGTCGCATAATGCTGAACGAACATAGACTAGAATAAGGAATGAACTTCAAAGATATGTAAAAACATGTTCAACACATATTATTGATTGTTTCTTTAACATTCATGAAAATGTCTTCTTCAACTAATCATTGAATTTATTGTCTGAATATAAGTTGCACAATACAAATGCTTCGCCGTATCCAGTTATTCATGTAATCTCTTAATTGTCATTATTGAAACGAACATTTTTGAAAGCGTCTGTCGCGTTTCTGAAGTAGCGTAATGCCAATATTATTTCTATGGTCTTTCAAATGTCAACTCAGCTGAGTATGTATAAAGAGATATCCGAAGTTCGAACTAACATTTCCCCATCTTCTCATTCCGCGATTGTGTCTTTCCAGTAGACGTGTAAAAATATCTTACATAGATGCGTTTGTCACGCACTCACACACACACACGCACACACACACACACACACACACACACACACACACATACACACACACACACACACACACACATATATATATATATATATATATATATATATATATATATATATATGTATATATATATATAAACAAATAGTAAATGAATATATGCATATATACGTACAGGTATGTGCATACCGACATCCACCTGTATGTATAGGTGCATATCTGGGTACAGGACATTGGAAACAAACGTAGACGAGATCACACGAGCCACATAGAGAACATTCTACTTTTCAGCTACCCACGTTTTAACACCCGCGTTTCGACGAGCTTGGGCAGGACGCATCGTTAAAACGGCTCGTCCCATGGATCGCAGATTAAATTTGTATACGCAAATTAAATCTAGCCATGGAGGAATGTAGTGGCGGACAAAAAACAAGACAGGAAAATAAACAGAAAAGGCTTTACGGCCAGACGAGAAAAATTATGTGTGTATGAACGCGATGAGGCACGAACCCAAGAGAGACAAAGTGGTGCGTGCTTTGCTTGGCGAAAGCCAAGGAAGGAAAGGATTATTGACCGGAAGCATGTGACCATGCCGGTAGAGAGAGTGGTAGAGGGAGAAACAAAGGGAGGAAGTAGAAGAATAGGTGAGCAACAGGGGAAAAGATAAAGAGAGGAAATACGAGGGGGAAAAAAGAGGTACGTAGTAGTAACAGAGGAAGAACGAGAGGGGTAAAGCGAGATACGTAGTAGTAAAAAGGAAGAACAAGAGGGGGAACAAAGAAAGAGAAAGAGAAAGAGATAGAGTAGCGTCGGAGGATATGAGTTTACGAAAACTACTTACATTTGGAAGGCGCTGCGTTCAATCATGTAAAAACAAATAGCAAATGAGTATATGCATATATACGTACAGGTATGTGCATTCCGACATCCACCTGTATGTATAGATGCATATCTGGGTACAAAACATTGCAAACAAACGTAGACGAGAACACACGAGCCACATAGAGAACATTCTACTTCATCAGCTACCCACGTTTTAACACCGGCGTTTCGACGAGCTTGGGCAGGACGCATCGTGATATACACACACTTACGCGTATAAAAGCTCAAATATATATCTTATATGTGTACACCTTGATACTTAAAGAGGCATATGTAAAATCTATGCATGTGCCTGTGTGTATACGTATATATATATATATATATATATATATATATATATATATATATATATATATATATATATATATATATGAGATAGAATATTCATACGCAGGCAGTTGTGGCCAAGAGAGCAGATGTTGTGTGTGTTGAGCGTCGATGGTGCGACCGGTTACCTGGCATAGTATATTCTGGCAGTTTTGTTCTGATTATCAACTCGTGCTGCAAATAATCCACTCATACAGTGTAGAGATGAAACTGCATTTGTTGTTGATGGTGTGCACTCTGGTGGTGGAGTTGCTGGCAACGACATTGGTATACAGTACATCGGTGGTGAAGACGTCGTCGCTGGAAACTGGCTGGAACTGTGCTCTCTATGTGTGTGTGGTCAGCGACCAGACCTGTGAGAGGTCTGAAATCGAAGAGGTCTTCGATTTCAGACCTCTCACAGGTCTGGTCGCTGACCACACACACATAGAGAACACAGCTACAGCTAGTTTCCAGCGACGACGTTTTTACTACCAATGTACTATCTACCAATGTACTGTCTTTAGTATCTACAATTTTGTGTGAAATTTTCATCTTTCTTTTCTCCCTGACTAACGGAATATGTAAACATACCTTTTACTGCAACAACGCAATTAAATGCACGAAAACAAAAAAATAAAATTAAAAATAAAAAAATTAAAGAGCTAAGCACCTGCTAATATATACAAAATGCACACAATTACAAAAAACTGTAAACCACACAAAAATTTATAGAAAGAAAAGAAAATTTTTTGAAAAAAATCAGTAATCTATACATATAAATTTGACATGGGCGATTCTTTCTTGTCTTGGAATTCCCGGTGAAATGGCTGGGTGGAAATGCGCGAAAAATTATACAGATGTGTAGGATGATCAGGTGGTGATGCTGCACTTTGTATTTTTTCATAGCTCCCATGTTTATCGAGATAATCTACTATAATAAAACTCATATGTTTATGAATGAGAAAAGAAGGGGTGATAGATTAATAAGGAAGGAAGGGGTGATATCATACTTGGTAGTGGGATGGTGAAAATTTTATGTTGAAAAATAAATCAAACAACGTTTCAACTCTGTGTATGTAAAGCGAGTATGTGAATGTGTGCGTATGTGTGTGTGATTGGTATATGAGTGTACGTGTGCGCGCGCAATGGATTTTTTGGGAAACCTTTCATTGTAGTGTTCCAGTTATTTGTTTTTCAGTTTAAGATGTTTTTTTTTTTTGTGATGGTCTTTAAATTTTCTGTAATATTCCGCATTGAGTTTGAGGTATTTAATGTTTTTCAGTTATATCTTTTGGTGTTTTTTTGAGCTTTGAAAATTTAAAAGATTTTTTTTACCTATTTTTTTATTTCTTTTAATTTTTGCTTTATTTTTTATGCTTGTTTCTGTTGTTTTGCATCTTGTTCGCTTAATATGTGGGCTTATTTTTTTGATTTGGTTGAATCCTGGTTGTTTTTTTTTCTTGTTGTTGGTTAGTTAATTTTAGCGCTTTGACGGAAAAAGTCATTCTAAAATTGTTTTATAACGTAAGCGTGCCCAAACAAGTCGAGTGCTTACAGAGAGCAGGTTTTACAGCCACATCATCCAAGCCGAGCTTAGCTGTTAGTTAAAAATAAAACAAGGTGAACCGGTTCTTTTCAAGACCAAAGTCAGCGCTTTCATTGATCGCTAACAGTAGTAAACATAGTTGACGTCTGCTGACATCAAGGGTGTGAGGCCTCTTTTATTTCTTAATCGCACAGGAATGCCCACAGCTCATTTCCTTCCCATCTGCCGAATGTATTTACAGACCCGTAGAATTTGGTCTGTTCACCAAACTGCTTCTTTTTCTCCTACTCCCAAAATGGTAACAAAACCAATGATTGTGAGAGCACTTAATATGACCAGTAAGGGAACTATAATAAAAATTAGTTGAGACTGACCCCTGGATTACTATTCATGCAAGGAGCGCAAAATATAGTATTAAATGTTGACTGCAAACGTAAACAGACTGTATATGAAAAGAAAGAATGGTCGCAGAGATTGTTGGCACTCCGTCGCTTACGACGTCGAGGGTTCCAGTTGATCTGCTCAACGGAACAGCCTGCTCGTGAAATTAACGTGCAAGTGGCTGAGCACTCCACAGACACGTGTACCTTTAACGTAGTTCTCGGGGATATTCAGCGTGACACAGTGTGACAAGGCTGACCCTTTGAAGTACAGGCACAACAGAAACAGGGAGTAAGAGTGAGAGAAAGTTGTGGTGAAAGAGTACAGCAGGGTTCACCACCATCCCCTGCCGGAGCCTCGTGGAGCTTTAGGTGTTTTCGCTCAATAAACACTCACAATGCCCGGTCTTGGAATCGAAACCGCGATCCTATAACCGCGAGTCCATTGCCCTAACCACTGGGCCATTGCACCTCCACTGGGTGGCAGATGACTGATTAGTTAAAAAGCATTGTATAAGGAGTGAAAGAAGAACACTTGTGGAGTATTTAGTAAATAGATCTGCTGCAATATACCGCAACCCATATTATTATTGATATTTTTAAATGCTATAGTTAGAACGATGATGGTAATGGCAATCACTGTGGTTATTGTGGTGACAAAATGTAAGCGCGTTTTTTTTTATATTTAGATGTGTATGTGCATACATGTACACGTGTTTATACAAATAAAGAGAGGAAGAGAGAGATGGGATCTCAATAGCAACTCACGTGGGAATCCCACGAACGACTCATGAAATCATGATGCAACACAACAAGGAACGAATTAACGGCGAGAGTGAAAACTATAGCCGATCATGGTGAAGGTTTCCCGCCTGGTACGTCCGAAACCTCCAGCATCAGGGCCAGGTATCTGACCTCGGATGATTTTTATTTCACAGCAGATCACATACACGGTGTGCGCAAAAACAGACGTAAGAATGTCATCAAAGAGCGAAGCTGGAAAGAAGTCGTGGAGTAGGCCGACATACCTTGAAATTTGGTATGGAAATGGACATGTGTCCAATGTCAGAAAAATAAACTAATGAACCAAGTGAGTCTCCTCTATTTGTTGATACCTTTGTTTACTTTAAGGATGCTTATTTACCCATCCATTTCCACTGATGTCCATTGTTTGACATACATATTGTCGTTCAAGCCCTTTTTAAGCAATCACATATGATTCGTTCCAAACAATCAATCTTTAAATAAGAGTTTTGCTTCCACTAGCGAAAGCTACACGCATCTTTCAGAAAGCTCAATACCAATTTAGCTTTATTCGACATTCACTGTTAGTTTATGAGCACGCTATGTGGGAAGACAGAATAAAGGGGCTTTTGTTAGTTTATCTCTCCGAAAAAATAGCTCCCTTTGCTGTTGAAGAAAATAAACTCGCAGAGGGGAAGTTTCAACGTCTTCCTTCAATTTCCTTACACTTTCAGACAAGAAATTTCGCTTTCGTGTAAAATAACTATATTTTGTAGTCGTTATCCGTAATCTACTCCCAAAACACTTCAGTGGCTCTACTTTGCAACGCTTACAAGATTACGTTCTATGACCATTAAAGTGCAACCACCTCCACAATAATCAACCTTCAATTTCAATTTGCATTCCTAGGTTAATCGGAGACATAGATTGCCGTTCTACTTATAAACCTTCTAGGTGGTTCAATTATTCGGTGAAAAAAGATACTACCAGAGCAACTTAAACCGTCCAAAGGACGGGCGTGTTTGCTAGTATTTGATAATCTAATTGCCAGGAACTACAAAAGAAGACACACAAACATGGCATGGTTTGACTTTAGTAAAGCATATGATATGATACCACACTCCTGGATAATAAGAACAGTAGAAATGTATGGAGCAACAGAAAACATGAGAGCTATTATTTGGAACAGCATAAAATGCTGGAGAACGAAATTGACTGAACGGAATCAAGAATCAAGTAATAGCAGACGTGAAAATAAGAGAGGAATCTTTCAGGGAGACAGCGTGTCCTCACAGATTTTTGTACTGGGAATAGTCTCTTTGAGTGAAGTACTATTCAAATCAAAGTCGGGGCATGGTCTCCGAAGCGGTAAGGGAAAACTGAACCACTTTCTATTCATGGACGACCTGAATGTATTCACAACAGACAGAACTGGACAGCCTAGTCCAGTCTGTGCGGATTTTCTTCAATGATATTAAGATGGAGTTTGGGCTCACAAAATGTGCTACGATGGTGATGAGTCAACAACAGCTTGTCATGACAAAAAGCATATGGTTGCCTTGTGGTGAAATGATGAAGACAATTCAACCTCAATCCAGTTATAAATACCTGGGAATACTTGAGGCACATGGCATTGAACACAACATGAAGGAAAAGACACAAGAAAATTAGATCCTGCGGCGTGTGAGGAAAGTATTAATTTCATAGCTGAATGCTAGAAGTATTTTTTCGGCAATAAACTCGCGTACAGTGGCAGTAGTTCAGTATGGAGCTGGAATACTTAAGTCGGTAGAAGAAGAGCTAAAGGAGATGGACACGAAGTCAAGAAATCTCCTAACGATGCATGGAGCCCCTCATCCATGTGCAGACACTGATTGCCTATACATGAAAAGAGCAAATGGAGGAAGGGAGTTGGTAAGTGTGGAAGACTGTGTACGTATCGAACTCCAGAGCTTAATGATGTACCTAGACCAAAGTAAGGAAATATTGCTGGTATAAGTTAGGAACAAGAGAGTATTGAAAAAAGAGAAAAAAGGAAAAAGAAGGAATAAGTACAAAAAGGACATGAAGAAGAATTACGCAACAAGGGACTACACCATGAACTCCATGTAGACGCAACACAAGTTGCTAGAGAATATAAATGGGATTGGCTGAAGAAAGGAACAGTGAAAAAATAGACTGAGAACACTATATCTGCTGCTTAGGACCTGGCTTTGGGCACGAAATGGAGGGTCAACCTTAGGAATGAACGGCTCTGCTGTGCTATATTTATAGTAGAGAGAAGGAAACCATCGCCCATATCAAAAATGAATGCCACACAGCCACACACTTGCCCAAAACCACTACAAGTTGTGGTGACAAGATCAGGTAGCGAAAGTGATACACTGGAAACTTTGCGAAAAGTGAGTCGAGAGAGAGGCGAGACGCGGTAATAGCACAAACTGCATAGAGTATCTGAGTCGGAGACGAGCAAAATACTCTAGGATTTCCCATTCCAAACAGATCAGGTGCTAGAGCATAACAGACCGGACCTAGTGGCGGTGAACCAGATGCATCACGTGATGCATCTGAGACTGTTTTGAAATAGGTGATATGGTATAAGGACTGATGAGAATTTTATCTTTAAATTCGAACTTTGATGCTGCCATATTTTAGTAGGGAACTGTCATAGCAAAAACATATCTTAAATTGAAAAGAATGTTAAAGTAAGTTTCGGAAATTCCCCTGGATACTAAATAATTTTTTTTTTACAATACATCATAATAAACCAACTCCCAAACCATCAGACATCCATATCGAGGTCTCTGTTTGTGATGTTATGATGCTAAGGCGACGAGATATCAGAATCGTTATCGTGCAGGGTAAAATACTTTGCAGCATTTCCTTCGGATTTATGTATTGGGTTGCCAGCACCGCCTGACCGGCTCCACGTGCCGCTGGCACGTAAAATGCACTACCCTAACGTGGCCGATGCCAGCTTCCACGCCTCGACTAGCTACTATGCCGGTGACACGTAAAGAGCACCATCTGAACGTGTACGATGACAGCGCCGACTGAATGACCCCCGTGCAGGTGGCACGTAGAAAGCACCATCCGAACGTGGTTGATGCCAACCCCCTCGCCCGACAGGCTCCGGCGCTGGCGGCACATAGTAAAAAAGCATCCACTACACTCTTGAAGTGGTTGGCGTTAGGAAAGGCATCCAGCTGTAGAAACATCGGCAGATCAGATCTGGAGCCTGGTGCGGCCACCTGGCTTGCCAGACCTCAGTCAAACCGTCCGACCCATGCCAGCTTGGAAATCGGACGTTAAATGACGATGATGATGATTCGCTAAAATGGTAATCACCAATTGATTTAATCGACTTAACCCCCCCCCCAAAAAAAAACTGCTGGCTACGTGCCAACATTAAACCTCATATATATATATATATATATATATATATATATATATATATATAGGTGAGAAAGTTGGTATGTGAAAGCACGTGGTTGGATGTATAAAAGATAATAAGAGAGAAAAAACTACAGAAGGCTTGTGTTACATGGTTAAAGTATATATTTAAATTATGTCAGAAAAATGTAAGAAAAATGTTAGAAAAATGTTAGAAAATATTTTTGGTATATAAACATTGTATTTTGAGAAATAACCGGTTTCGTGTTGTCTTTTCAAATTTCTCTACTTCATTGTATCGTGTTCGTTCCAGTCTGAGAAAGAAGAGTTCTAGATAGGGGGAGGTAATTAGGGATTTCTTCCGGTATAGGGGAGATAATCGAAATCTAGGAGGTGGTAGAATTTGATTAATTTACCATGGTTTTGTTCTATATTTTTCCCCCTTTTTTTTCTCAGTGGGGTGATGAATTTCTTTATTTAAATGTGTTAGCAATGGTTAAGTTTGGGATTGTATTTTTGAATGAAAAAGGTTTCCTTATTTAATCTAATCTGTGTTGGTGTTTTAATGGCACATTGATAAAAAGGAAAGATTATAAATTGTGGTAGCATTTGTTTTGCGCATTTTTCAATATGATCACTAAAAGGTATCATTCGGTATTCTGGGTGTGCAATCGGCTGGCGGTGCAGAGTGCATCTACGTCTGAGCGATAACCCTGTAGACCTTATGTAGTTCTCGTGGCAGCCCGAACATCTTATTACATAAATAAGATTTTCTGAGGCACAAGTAAAGTTAGATTTAACTTTGAATTTGTGTCCCTCTTTGAAGAGGAATTCTGAACCTTCTAGAATGTTTGGGCATGTTGCACAATTTGGTCGATCACATTTGTTTACTTTCGCATCTGTTGTTTCGGAAAGTAATTTTGCCTTTGTGAGGATCTTTTTCAGTGATATTGGTTGTTTGTGGCTTTTGATGATTTTGTGTGTGTGTAAAATGTCCTTCAATTTGGGGTCCTTATGTAGCATTGGTATGTTTTGGGTGATGATGGTGAAGGCTTCTTTGTTTCTGGGGTTGTATGTGGATATGTACGGTAGTATTTTCGGGGAATGTGTGTTGCTGTGTTTAACTTTTCTTAAGTTTTCTATGTTAATTTGTGATGCACGTCTGATTCCTTACTCTATGAGTTGAACTGGGTAGTGTCTGTCAATTAGTGTGTTTCTGAGTTCTTGTAGTCTGTAGTCTCTAGTATTTTCTTCTGACACTATTGTGCATATTCTTCTTGCAAGGTTGAAGGGGATGTTTGTCTTGGTGTGTCTTGGGTGGCATGAATCAAATAGTAGATATTGTTTGGCGTCTGTGGTTTTGTAAAATATGTCCGTTTCTATTTTTAAGTTTAATTTTTTAATTAGTATATCCAAGAATGGGAGCTCCTTTTGGTTGTACTCCATTGTGAACTGTATGTTTGGGGTGACACTGTTCAATAGACTTTTGAATTTCAAGAGTTCATCTGTGTTTTTATTCCAGAGTATGAAACAGTCGTCCAGGAACCTTTTCCAATTTTCTTTTATGTATTGGGAAAGAGTGTTTCCAAAGGTGGATAAAGATTCCTGGTATATTATTATTTCCAAGTAACCCATTGTTAGGTTCGCAATGACTGGAGCTGCCCTAGTGCCCATAGCAATTCCGGATTTTTGTCGGTAGAAAGTATTGTCAAACATAAAGTGGTTGTTTCGTAAGATGAATTCAACCGATTTAGTAATGAATTCTTTACTGATCCTGTTTGGGATTTCTTTCGGGAATTGATCCAGCCAGAATTGAATCGCCTCAAGTCCATAATTATGAGGTATACTGGTGTATAAATTAATCACGTCAAATGAGACCATGATTGTTTCTTCCTTTACTTCCTTTGGGAGGTGATTTAGGATATCCAAGTCATCTCTGATATAGCTATTTATGTGTTTAAGGAAGGGTTTTAGGAGGATGTCCATAAATAGACTTAGTATGTGTGTTTCACAGGCTGGGCCAGCTATGATGGGTCGCAGTTTTAGATCCCCCGGGTTTGGTGTATGTATGTATGTCTTTGGTGATTTTTTGATGGTTTCATTTATGATCTGGCTTTTGTGTATTTTTGGCAGACCAAATGGAATTTTTATATATAAAATCTGAAGGTGCAAATAGCACAGAAGTAAGTCTAAGACATTTCAATTCAAGAGAGAATTTGATAAAAATGATTTTTAAAATGATGATGAGTCGCATCTTATAAAATATGAGTAAAGTTGTAATAATTTGAAACAAAAATAGTTTATCTTCTGTCTGTGGGTCAAGAACATGTCTGATATTTGATAAGATGAGATTCATCGAAGCTGTTAATATTTTATTTATATGACGTTCTGAACCATGTTTATTGAATTTCCTCTTAAATTGAAATGTTTTAGACTTACTTCTGTGCTATTTCCACCTCCAACTTTTAAATATAATAGTGTATGTGTGTGTGTGTGTGTGCGGGCGCGCGTATGAGTATGTGTGTGTGTGTGTATGTATATAATAAACGTATATATATATGAGTATTTATATATACGTATATATATATGTGTGTATATATACATATGCATATATATATATATGTTTATACATGCATATATATATATATATATATATATATATATATATATATATATATATATATATATATAAAACGAAGATGGCACCAAAGTGGGAAAAGAAAGAGTTAGATCTTCTGTTGCGAGCATGAACGATTCCTAGTGGCGATCCCCCAAACAACATCATCACTGCTGCACTGAAGAATAATGGCTTTCACAGAACCACTGAACAGATAGAGCGGAAGAAGAATGAATTCCTCCGCTCGTATGCACTCATCAGACCACACATGGACACCCTAGATGTTATAATTGTAGAAGAGGAAAAGGAAAAGGAAAAAACACCCGGAAGTCTCTCTGACCCAGTGGCTCCTCAAAAGAATGGATCACCCACTCCTATGAACAACCAGGCAGAAAAGGATAGTGGAGCCAAAGAAGCAGCAAACAGAAGCCACTCTGTGCCAGTGGTCCTACAAAGGAAAGGAGCCCTCACCCCAATAGATAACCAATGGAAAATAGTACCAACAAGAAAAGGAAGAACAAAAAGTAGAAAATCGCAAGGTGGATCCAATGCCATCCAAGACACCAAAGGAAAGAAGAAATTTGGAAGGCACCCAAAAACTTGCAAATTCTACCTGCAAGGCAAATGTTGGCATGGGGTAGACGGCAAAAACTGTCGGTTTGCCCACCCGACACCCCGCCAAAACTACAAAGGTTTAAAGGATAAAACCTTCCCTGAGGAAAGACGACAGATGTCCACAAGGAGAAAATTCAAGGACGTGTGCTCTTCAGAAATCTTACGCAACGCAGCAGCTGAGCAACAGTCTTTTTTGTGCATGGCGCAAAAGATTATGCAGCAGCTGACGTGGCTACGCCAAGCACAGACGAGGAACCTTGCCCCCCCCCCCACTGCGCAACACCACCACAGCCGACAGACATGGGATGGCCTCCCCTAACGCCTGCACAGGCATCACACCAATATTCCTACTAAATATTGGGGGCCTGTTGCATAATAATAATAAAAGCAAAATTTCTTTCCTGAGAGACCTTGCTGCATGCAATCAAGCCCTATGCATAGCACTCGTGGAAACTCACCTCAGCCCTGATATAGAGGATACAGAAGTACACGTACCAAAATATGTCATACTGCGAACAGACAGAAGGGAAAGGAGCCATGGTGGAGTTGCTGTATACATCCGTGACGACCTCACACCCCAGGTCTTACTGTCATACTCAAATTTGGTATGCGACACCCTAGTTGTATACATAAGACAACATAATATAGTCATATGCAATGCATATTGCCCACCGGATGCTCCAAACCACATAGGCAAATTTGAAGATTGCCTCGCTAGAATTAAAGAAATCCTCATGAAACTGGAACACCATGTGACCATATTTCTTATGGGTGATTTCAACTTCCCCAACGTCAAATGGCCCGAAGGTCTCATACTCTCAGGAATGACTTATCGCAAGCAAGCACAGGTGGAATGCCTGTTCAACCTCACCAATGCCCTATTCATGGAGCAAACTGTTCTCAGACCAACTAGAGGGAATAACATTCTAGATCTCTGCTTCACGAACAATACGGACATCATTCATGATGTGAAAGTCACGCCGACATTAGTTTCGGATCACAACATAATAGAGCTGTCTATGTTTGGGCCAAAAGAAACCAGAGACATACAGCCTAAAGGAAGCACCCAAAATCTCTCCAATCTGAACTTCCACAAAGCGGACTGGAAATCAATTCAGAAAGAGATCCTCAGAGAGGAATGGCCAAAATGTCTCTCCACACCAGACATTGACATGAAACTAGAATGTTTCATGTCTATTGTGCAAGCCATAAGCCAGAAATATGTCCCAGAGCACAAGGCCAAAACAAATAGGAACAAGATTCCAAGGGAGAGGAAGATCCTCATGAGACGACGGACAAAAGTTGCAAATCGACTCAACCAGCATCCCAAGAATGGCCAAAGTTCCCGCCTAAAAACGACACTGATGGAGATCGAAAAGAGGCTGCAACAATCCTATGTGAGGGAGAGAGCAGACAAAGAAGCCTGGGTTATAAAAAACATTAAGTCAAACCCAAAGGCCTTCTTTCATTACGCAAAAGAAACAGCCTCAGTACGCTGCAAGATTGGACCCCTCTTCGAAATGGATGGCTCCCTCACAAACAGTCCAACTAGGATCAGTGAGGTACTGAATGAGCAATTCAAAAGTGTCTTCACCACTCCATTGGAGCACAGACAATTGAACAAACCAGTGGACTTCTTTGCTACCTCCCCCATAACCAGGGAGGCAGTTACGATGGAATACATCAACATTAGCGAAGAAGATGTACTACTAGCTATATATGAAGTGGACACAAACTCAACTGCTGGCCCTGATGGTTTCCCAGCAATCCTCCTTAAATCGTGTAAGCATGCCCTGGCAAAACCCCTCCAGATCCTCTTCCAGAGCTTTCTCGCAAACGGAAGACTGCCAAGCAAGCTGAAGGAGGGAATAATATGCCCAATCCATAAAGGGGGAAGCAGAGCAGATGCCAAAAACTATAGGCCTATCTCTCTGACTTCACACATCAGCAAAGTCATGGAAAGGATAATCAGAGGAAAACTGATCGCATTCCTTGAAGAAAATAAATTGCTGAGTGATACCCAACATGGCTTTCGACCAGGTAGGAGCTGCCTGACCCAGCTCTTACAACATTACGACTGGGTGTTGAGGCAGTTACTCAACAACTCAAATGTGGACGTAATATACCTTGATTTTGCAAAAGCTTTTGACAAAGTGGATCATGGTGTGATATGCCACAAACTGCGTGATCTTGGCATAGCTGGAAAACTTGGAGAGTGGTTACATGACTTTCTGAAAGATAGAAGTCAGGCAGTAGTGGCTAATGTTGCCACCTCTATGAGAACACAAATAATGAGCGGTGTTCCACAGGGCACTGTCTTGGGACCATTGCTTTTTATAGTCGCTCTCTCAGATATGCCTTCAAGTGCCCGGATAGCCACTCTTGCAAGCTACGCAGACGATACAAAAGTCTCGCAGAGAATACAGAACTCCAGTGATGTTGCACACCTGCAGCAGGAATTGGACTCAGTTTACAGATGGGCTGAGGACAATAATATGCAGTTTAATGCTGAAAAATTCCAAGCCCTGCGCTACCAACGTCCAAAACTGAATATTAAACTTACAGAGTACACTGGTCCACAGGGAATCTCAATCCCAGAGCCTAAATCAGTGAAAGACCTGGGTATCGACATGAGTGATGATACCTCTTTCCAAGTGCACATTACCAGAATGGCAACAAAGTGCAGACAATTGGCTGGATGGATCCTGAGAACATTCAGAACCAGAGATAAGGAAACCATGATGATACTCTGGAGGACATTCGTCCTCAGCCGCCTGGATTACTGCTCACAGCTGTGGTCACCCACCAGTCTGAAATTAACAGTAGACCTTGAAGCAATCCAGAGGAGATTCACAAAGAAGATTGACTCTTTGCAACTGCTCAGCTACTGGGAAAGGCTGAAACAGCTAAGACTCTACTCCCTGGAGAGAAGGCGGGAGAGGTATGCAGTAATATACATCTGGAAGATCCTGGAAGGAATTGTGCCAAATTTTGGCATTGAAAGCTACACCAATGCCAGAACGGGACGACACTGCATAGTGCCAAAGATCCCAGCAATGACATCGCGCTTCAGGACCAGTTACTGCAACAGCTTGGGATTCAGGAGCCCACAGCTTTTTAATATTCTCCCAAAGAGCCTGAGGAATCTGCACAAAGTAGGTGTAGGAGTTTTTAAATCAAAGTTGGACCTCTTCCTATCGAGAGTCCCAGATGAACCTACCTCGCGGCAGGAGGTGCAAATGAGGGTTGCTAAATCAAACTCCATTCTTCACCAAGTGCCATTGTAAGAGGCTCCCTGTAATAACAGTGTAGCAACACGGTGGTGCATTAGCATGGCCGCAGCTCTGAGCTAAAACTTAAAATATATATATATATATATATATATATATATATATATATATATATATATATATATATATATATATATATATATATATATATATATATATACATATATATATATATATATGTATATATATATATATGTATATATGTAAATACATGCATATGTATATATGTAAATACATGCATATGTATATATGCATATACATAAATGTATATATATGTTTATCTATAAATATATATATATATATATATTTGTGTATATATATATTTATATATATGTATATATTCATGTGTGTATATGCATGTATGTATATATGTATGTATATGTATATATGTGTATATATATATATATATATATATGTATATATATATATATATATATATATATATATATATATATATATATATATATATATATATATATATATATATATATATATATATATATACAGGCATGTATGTATATGTATATGTGCGTGCGTGTGTGACAGAGAGGGCGAAAGAGGAAAAGAAAGACAATGTGTGCACACATACACATATACATATATATATATCAGTATGTGCGTGTTTGTGCATATATGTTTGTGTGTGGCTGTCTGCGCGCGCGCGCGTGTGCGTGTGTGTGCAGCTTTGAGTTTATATATATGAATACATTCATCTGTTCAACAAACATTGAAATGTACTTTAGATAGTGATCTGCCTTATAACCATAAGAACAATTTTTATATATTTTTATTTGTATTTATTGTTTCGTAGTGTTTTTGCGAAATCTTGTATTCTATTTCATGGTTATAAACTGTGTATTTTATGAAATTTTAATTTTCTAATTAACTTTTATTAGATTCTATAATATAATATAATATAATATAGCAGCCTCGTTCTTTTCCCCAAATTCATTTGAACATGCGTGTATATATGCGAAATACGCAAATGTGACGTTATAAAATTCACGTCAATAGGATGCATATATTTATTGTGTGTGTGTGTGCTCGTGTGCGTGTGTATGTGTTTGTTTCTGTACGTGTGCAACTTCGTAATATGCATACTTATGAATATACAGTCATATGCACGTATGAGAGGATGCGCAAATATATTCTTAAATCCGTATGCCTGTGTATGTCCATGCATGTATATAAATATAAATATATATATATATATATATATATATACACATACACCATACACATATGTGTGTGTGCGTGTGTGTGTGTGTGTGTGTGTGTGTGTGTGTGTGTGTTTGCACTGTTGTTCCAATGTATTTTACAATTAATTACCTGAAATATTTTATTCTTCCTCAATGAATGTGCTGGTGAGTGTGACTACACCTTCTGCTCGTCTTTCTAAGTGTGTTAGAAAGTATGTCAACGATTTAAAGTGCAATCACGTGAAGTGTTATCTTCGCAACAGCTGTACATGTGTGCTAACGTGAGTATGCACAAAATGACATTATGCATATATTAAGCTCTTTATAGGCACATTTGTTGAGATAAGGGTCTCTCAAATTACTGGTTCATTCGATAAGACCCTTCTAATAATCTTTTTAAAACACTTATAGTGATTAAATATAGAGACGTATATATAGATGTATGTATACATGCGTATACATGCATATATATATTGGATTCGTGTTAAAGCTCTATAAATTACGTAATTATATGGATGATTATGTTTATATTTCAAGAGTAGAGAGCTTACGAAATACGAAACGTCAGTAAAATATTTCTACGCATTTTAAATATATAGCTATACATGTACATACATACATACATCATCATCATCATCGTTTAACGTCCGGTTTCCATGCTAGAATGGGTTGGACGACTTGACTGAGGACTGGCGAACCAGATGGCTGCACCAGGCTCCAATCTGATCTGGTAACGTTTCTACAGCTGGATACCCTTCCTAATGCCAACCACTCCGAGAATGTAGTGGCTGCTTTTACGTGCCACCGGCACGAGGGCCAGTCCGGTGGTGCTGGCAATGTCCACGTCCAAATGGTGTTTTTTACGTACCACCTGCACAGCAGTCAGTCCAGCGGCACTGGCAACGATCTCGCTCGAATGTTTTGTTCACATACCACCGTAAACACACACACATACAAACACACACATATACAGGGTGTATATTTATATATATATATATATATATATATATTAAGTAACCGGAAATTCGTTGGATTTGAGGCTCTCACCGTTAGAAACAACTTGATGTAAACCTCAGGCATCAGTCTGCCGACCGCCGTCATTGGTTGTGGTCGTACGTCTTTGTAGATCGTCTTTGTTCGACAGTGCTTTTGCTCTGCACGTCGATTTTGGTGATGGCTAAAACGAAGTAACAGGATGCTTCGAAGAAGTTCTGTTTTCTGCTGGAGCAAACGGTGGCCGTAACAGTTGCCCCGAGATGAAAAAAGTCTGGTTGATGAATACCACCATACAAGGCCAAAATTCACATCAGAGAGTGAACCAGAACTCTCTGTAAAAGGTTTTGGAGATGGATGTGGAACATGCAACAACAGCTTCAAATATTTAGACCGTGGTTCTCACAAAATTTGGGAGAGGGCCCTCTTTCAAAGTACTTCGAGCAATCCACTGAAGCGTCACACCTCTGTTTTGAACTACCAATACCTGCAGGTAAGTTTTGCTCATTGTGGATCTCAACATTAGGCGTAGGAGTGGTTGTGTGGTAAGCAGGCGTTTGAGTGGCTGTGTGGTAAGTTGCTTGCTTACCAACCACATGGTCCCGGGTTCACTCCTACTGCGTGGCATCTTGGGCAAGTGTCTTCTACTATAGCCTCGGGCCGACCAAAGCCTTATGAGTGGATTTGGTAGACGGAAACTGAAAGAAGCCTGTCGTATATATGTGTATATATATATATATATGTATGTGTGTATGTGTTTGCATGTCTGTGTTTGTTCCCCCAACATCGCTTCACAACCGATGGTGGTATGTTTATATCCCCGTAACATAGCGTTCCGGCAAAAGAGACCGATAGAATAAGTACTAGGCTTCCAAAGAATAAGTCCTGGGGTCGATTTGCTCCACTAAAGGCGTTGCTCCAGCATGGCCGCAGTCAAAAGACTGAAACAATTAAAAGAGTATGTTTTTTATGACGCCCATTGGATTTGCAAGCCTTCTGGCATACACCACATTGAAACGTGTGCATAGACATAAAGTTAGAATAGTTGGTTGAAGTTTGTCTTCCATGGGTTTGTAGGTGAGCTTTGAGGCCAGCCAAAGACAGGCATGGTTTGTCACAGACTGTGCACACAAAAAGGTCCTTGTCACTCACTTTCTCGATCTTTACATTCTTCCTTAAATATCTTTTGTGTCTTGCTTGCGTTATCCTGGCCTCTTCAAACGCTTTCATACCATTCCACACTTTTGTTCGCCATCCACATCGATCTGAAGCGAGTGTTTCTATATCATCTGGAACCATTCCGAGTGACTTCATAGTAGTGCTTATGATACATACATACATACAGACACACACATATATCGTCATATGTATTCTTTTATTCTTTTATGCGCTTCACCTAACGGCTTTGGCCCTGATATGGCACCGCCATTATCATCACCTTTTCATTGGCTGTTACTGTGAATGTGGCAGATTGATATTCTTGCTCTCAGTTCAACTAATTCCACTCACAAGGCTTTAATCGGCCCAAGACTACAGAAGACATTTGACCAAGTTGCCACACAGTGGGACTGAACTCACATACATGTCATTGTGAAGCAACTTTCTTACCACACAGCCACGCCCGAGCCTGTACAGAAGATAATCTTGCTTTACTGGAAAGGTTATTCCGTAGCTGTTCTCTCCGTTTGACCATTTGATTTGCGAGAGAAATAAGTCAGATACAAATACAATGATATATCACTGACGTACGTAAAACAGGATACATTTCATAACGTATTTTAGACTGCATCGAAAGAAACAGAAATTTCACGGTTGAAATACATTTCAGATTGTTGTTTCTCAGTCATGTTGTACCTGAAACTAAACAACAACATTATAATTTGAGATATTACTATACAATGTTTGAGACATTTTAACGAATGTCTAGCCGTTAGCTAACTTGCGAGTAAAATATATTTGAAAATATATATTTCCTCTGATTTGTTTTGAGAAATGTGCGTCTGTTTAATGTAATTATTTCCTCCAACTTTTGAAGATGAACAACATATATTTCTGAATTATGTTTTGTTTTATTTTAGATATATTTTTGGATTTGCTGGCGTTTGCTTCATTGCTTCATTTTATAAAAGTTTACTTCATATCATATCATATATATATATATATATAAATATATACATATATGTATATGTATAATTTTACGCATATGCAAATTATCTCTTTTAGTCAGTCAATCAGCATTATATTGTCATCTACCAAACTAGTAGAATACTTACAATATCCAGCTGTGTGTGTTTTTTTCTTGATTTTCCTTAATTCAGTATCATTGTTATTATGATTATTATTATTATTATTATTATTATTATTAGAGAAAATAATAAGATATTTAGTCATGACTCTTACACTAACACGTGAATGCATCTGCATACACACTCAGAGACACGTGTATGCGTGAATATATACATACATATACATATACGTGTGTAATGTATGTATGTAATGTATGTATGCATGCATGTATGTCTGTATATATATATATATATATATATATATATATATATATATATATATATATATATATATATATATATATATATCGACATACATATTGTATTAAATATTATACACACTAACACACAAACACACGAACACACGGACTCACATATATTTATAACTTGTAGATTACAACTAGCATATTTCTTTGCTCAAGTGTGTAGGAAATGGCTCATCAGACATAGATAATAGACAAATATATGAAATATAAATATATAAATTGGATTAAACGGGAACTATACTTCGCTGCAAATATAAACAGTTCCATGTCTAAAACACCAAACCAAATTTGAGAAAATTCTCACTTTGGTATGTTTCGTTTTGCTTTTGTTTTCCGGTGTTTTTTTTTGTTTTTGTTTTTTGTGCGTAACATCTATATACTCGAGTGTGCTTGATTTTCAGAATAAAAATTGAAAATTATACATTTGATAAATGATTATATTGCTAATATTAGTGAGTGGAATATATATTTCAGATATCAGGATATTTTTTCCCTTATTGAGAAATTAAAGACATTAATAGTTCCTATAGATATATTATTATATGTCTAGATGTAGATGTACGCTTCTCATCAACCAAGAATAAAAGATCAGTGGTAATCATAACCTTCAGACGTAAGAGGCATTGGACTGACGTTGAGAGACTGAAGGAAAAGGATGATACAATGAAAACATGTGCTAACACAATATTTCGCTTAACCAAGGCAATGGCAGCAACGTTAGCACGCCGGGCGAAATGCTTCGTGGCATTTCGCCTGCTGCTACGTTCGTTTTTGAGTTCAAATTCTGCCGAGGTCGACTCTGCCTTTCATCCTTTCGGGATCGATTAAATAAGAACCAGTTACGCCCTGCGGTCGATATAATTGATTTAATCCGTATTTCTGTCTTTGTGTGTCCCCTCTGTAGACCCTTGTAGGTAGTAAAGAAATAAGAAACGTTAGCACGCCCAGCGAAATACTTAGCGGTATTTCGTCTGTCTTCATGTTTTGGATTCAAATTCCGCCGAAGTCAACTATGCCTTTTATCCTTTGGGGGCTGTTAAATTAAATACCAGTTACTGGGGTCGATGTAATCGACTTCATGTCTTTGCCTGTCCTTGTTTGTCCCCTCTCTGTTTAGCCTCTTCTGGGCAATAATGATATAAGAGACATTAGTACTCCGGGCAAACAGCTTAGCGGGATTTCGTCTGTCTTATGTTCTGAGTCCAAATTCGGCTGAGGTCGACTTTGACTTTCATCCTTTCGGAGTCGATAAATTAAGTACCAGTTGCGTACTGGATTCGATCTAATAGACTGACACCCTCCCCCAAAATTTCAGGCATTGTGCCTAGAATAGAAAAGAATATTTTGCATTACTGAGGCCCTTTATTACCAATGGGAAGCTGGAAATAAAAAGCTTCAAAAGAAATCAGGAGTGATATGAGTTTATAAACGATTTACTTCATATATAACGATGATATACATTCAAACACGCCCACAGAATGCACACTTTTACCTCCATATATACATACGCATACCTCATATATAAGTGTACGTTTGCATCTATGTACTCACATATTTCAAAGATTAAATTTTTTCCTTTCCCTTTGACGTGTTACATTTTTCGCATTTTCACTGATTTGAAGTAATAATGCAAACAGTCAAATTTGATAAATGATATATAAGAACAGCTATGAAACATCGTTAGAGTAAAATAACTTTGAAGAGAATAACTTCATTTGGATGTAGAGTATATTTAGACACACAGAAATAAAATTTGAATCGAAGTTTTTAAGATTTATTTACCTTAACATAATCAATTTTACTATTCCGTGATTTTGAAAGTTAGTATAACTTTAAGGGTTGTGCAGTAATTCCGCAACTGTTTTAATGTAACATATGCTAATCCCCACCCTCCATTCTGGACTGCATTTGCAATTCTTAAAATTGTGAAACCAGTAGAATTAATACAAATAATCAACGTAAAGATTCCAAGTGTGTCTTCAGCTACACTTGTTGATATTTCAGCTGTAGCTAAACAAGCTTACTTTCTCTGTTTGTTCTCCACCTCCACTTGGCAACCAGTGTGTTGGTGTGTTCACCTCCACGTAAATTAGTAATTCAGCAAAAGAGCCCAATAGAAAAAATAGAAGGCTTAAGGAAATAAGACCTGTGTGGATTCATTCATCTTGAAATCGTCATGGTGGTGCTCCAGCATGGCCTCAATCTAGTGACTGAAACAAGTAATTGATAAAAGATAAAAGATAAAAGATTCCTAGCTTTGACTGTATGTCGAATATATAATTTTTTGTAATAAAAATGAGTGATTGCAAGATTTTTGTTCATGTAGCGTTCGCTGTAGGTAGTTGTGTTTGGTTATCTTTTAATGCAATCAAGATACATAAATAAACCATAAATAAATTTAAATTTTCCAGGCTTCTGTCATGTGAGAAGCATTTGATATCTTCTTTTATATAATTTTATTTTTCTGACAGCGAAATATTTTCTCTTCATGTTTTTTTTTACTTTATAAATTGTCTTTTTACTTTGTACATATTCTTTTCATTGAAGAATGATATGTAGTAGAGAAAACAGACGCATGTGTATCGTATGAATTTCGGCAAGATCTCTGGGATAAACAATAATTCGTGTTCTGTGCGTTGCTGCCTTGAAGAAAAGACAACTATTTAACTCAACACTTGGGTGTACAACGTTGATTTGATCATGTATTATCACGAACTTATTAAGTTAACTCCAGCAACCCTTGAATTCATGTTACTCTGAACAGTTTATGTTCACAAAAGAAGAGAGAATCACATGAATCTCAAAGCAATGGAACTGAAACGCGAGGAGTACGAGGAAATAAAATTACTTTTCCTTTAGTAAACCAGTTAAATCGTTCTTCAGTCTTATGAAGAATGGCACTCCTCCACACTTAATATGTATAGTATTGTAACAGAAATTTGGTACGTTTTAATTACGAAATGCCATAATATATGTTCTAATTATTCAGTTGCAGAATCTCTGTGTGTGTACGTGCGTGCGTGTGAGCGCGTGTGTGTATGATCCGAATAAGAAGACAAAGATCAACTACATTTTTGCTGGGAAGGAGTGAAGATACAGTAATGTTTTAGATTAATCATGATACTTTATAATAATTACGTTTGCAGTTCTAATTAACAGTATTAATCATAATAAAGTAATAGCATTAATCATAATAGTTAGAAATCTAGACATGCACATATATATTTAATTGATAAACTTCTGTAAAGTTTTACAGATTTTCACAGTCCCAGTGATGGATTATATCTGTAGTCTTCGAATTAGTTTTCTAATTTCTGGTTTTGAGAAGCCTAATTTCTCAAGATTGGTATTTAGGCGGTGTGCTATATATCTCAGGGCTCCAATAATTACAGGTATAAACCTGAACTTGTAATCTGGATAGAGTAACTGCAAATTTCTTAATAGTTCAGCATAGGTGTGCGTGCCTTTTACCCCTGGTATTCAGCTTTATGCTAACATCCGCTGGCAAACTAATTTCCGCAACTGTGCACAAATCATTATATCAGGTTTGTTGTACTTACATTTTATTGAGATATTCACTGGTACATTTCACCAGTATTGCTTTTTATTATGAGTGGCTTCTACCATTTTGTGAGTTCTTATTTTTTTGTCTTGTGATTATGCTTCTAACGGATTTCACTATGGTGTGAACTAGCGACAACATCATGTCTCATCGATACCTAATTCCGTAATGACATTTTCGGACATCTACTAATGTGGGTGATATCTTCAATGGGAACTCCACAAATTCTGCTTCGGTTGTCACATTTTGCTGTTTTTTCTGGATCTCTATCCCTTTTGTGCGTCAGGTACTTATCTGATTTTCCCTGTTCCTTAATTACAAACGCATACCCTTCAAAGTGGGAGATAGTATTCCTGCTTTTGTTCCATGATTACCTATGTTACTATCGTCACGGAGCTTTCGACTAACATATCCATGCATAGTCTTCTGCTCATATAGGATTATCCTTTCATCTGATGATACGTTGCAGTAGAGTCGTACGACTTCTTTCGGCATGTATTGTAGATAAAGAGTGCTGCTCGAGGAGCTACCTTCCAAGTCTAACGATGTTATCAGCCTCAGGCATGCAAACTTGGTCAATGAATTCATTTCAACACTTGATGGTTAGAATATGTTGCCGAAGGGATATGATGCGACTTTCTAAGGCATTTTGGATCGAGGTTAAGCCTCTGGCGCCTTGTTTTTACTTTAGGTAGGGGCGGTCTACGTCACGGTTTATGTGGAAAATATGTGTCTGTTAGTATTTTTCGAGTGTTCAGATCAATGGCTCGGATCTCATCAAGCGTCCAATCAAGCAAGCCAAATGTTGGTATGAGTACTGGTACTGCAAAACATTGTGGGTCACTGTTTTATTGAATGGAGAGAGTTCTGAGGTACAAATTTTCTTTTTACCGCTGTAATATTCTTTAGTGACACGTGTTTTGTTACAGGTACCATTGTAAGATATATTATCATTCACTCTTAGATACCTGTAAAATTCCTCGTCAATTACAGGAGAAACAGTCAAATCATTGATGCAGATGTTACTCGTCTGGTTTATATTTTCCCCCTTTTCACAAACATATACAACATTTATCATGACCAAACTCCAATCCTACATGCTTTGAGAATGTATGTATGTATGTATGTATGTATGTATGTCATTATACAGCTTTATTTGAAGAAGACTTGCTTATAGAGAAAGAGCCGGTTTCTAACCCAAATCCAAGGTTCCTTCATTGAAATATATATATATATATGTATGTATATATGCAGTAATGTATGTATGAGTGTATGTATGTGTGTGTGTATGTATGTATATATGTATGTATGTATGTATGTATGTGTATGTATGTATGTATGTTTGTAGGTAGGTAGGTAGGTAGGTAAGTAGGTAGGTAGGTAGGTAGGTAGGTAGGTAGGTAGGTTGGAACATTGTTCAACGACAAACCTGCATGCTTTTTCGTTGCCGTGTTACAATATTAGCATATTTACTGAATCCTAGCTGCAAAAGTAAATAATTTGATTGGATAAATATATAAGAATCTCGATATATCGTTTGCGTTATTATAAACCCGACAAAAATAGTCGTGATGACGATAAAACTCATTTGTTGCAGTTGTTTAGTTTGTTTTCCCGAATGATAAACACTACTTTTTAATTTAATTCATATTTAAGCTATTTATATGAATTGTATACATATTTTTTTTTTATGAATTTACTTTGCGGTATAAGCCTTATCAATGTTCTATCAATATTGAATGGTCCAAACCGTTATCTGCGTTTCTATCAATTTCTTTACACTTTATAGTCATCAATAATAAACATCTGTTGTAGATTAGTTCCTACAATAAATTTAACTAGATCATTAAATGTTTGATGTAGTCAAAAATTATTTAATTAAATTATATTTAAATACATTCAGAAAGCGGGTTGTGTTTTGAAATACCATATGTGTTTCTTTCTTTGTATTCTTCTTCTTTTCTTCCTTTCTTTGTTTCTCT
>NC_142928.1:13879359-13964359 GCF_046866305.1 Octopus bimaculoides
CCCGTAACTTAGCTGTTCGGCAAAAGAGACCGATAGAATAAGTGTTAGGCTTACAAAGAATAAGTCCTGGGGTCGATTTGCTCGAATAAAGGCGGTGCTCCAGCATGGCCGCAGTCAAATGACTGAAACAAGTAAAAGAGTGAGAGTAAGAGGTCGACAGATGAAATAATAATTATTTAGGTTACAATGTATTTGTAAGACCACATTCTCTTTCACTCATAGTGTTGGCTCTATTGATCTTATGGTGTTTCCCAGACTTCCTGATGTTTGTGAATATAGCAGTAAAGTATTCTCAGAGAAGAGAAATACATATTAATGTGTTGTACATTTATAATCCATCAGCTAAGCAGTACTGATTTTCTTTTTATCTGGGGCTAATATCATTAAAATGTGCTGGTTGTTCAGTCGTTCGTGGCAAGTAAGAATCTCATGTTTTGTTTGAACTTTAGACTGTGAGTCTTCCAGAGAATAGCGTATAAAAGATACGTTTATTATAATGGTCTCCTGGTATTTTAACCTATACCAGCAGAACACACCCAGCAAGTATGATTTGGTATCATTCATTTATAGGAATTTCAATGTGAAATAATAAAAAAATAAACATCAATGTTATTTGAAACAACATAGTACGTATTAGATTATATGACTTTTCAATAAGGAATTACGGTAACGAATTTCAATATCAGAGAAACCTTGGCAATATTCTAATCATTGCGGCACTTCAAAGCATAAGCTTGATATGACAGACTTCCATTGGTGAAAGTCGGAAGGGAAATTAACTTTTGAAATATTGTGCAAATTTGGTCAATAATCTGGAAGAGAATGTGACCTTGACAAATAAGATCAGAATCCTCCTTGCAATCACTATCAGTGTCTGTTGACCTCCCTATTGTCAACAATTTTTATTTCCTGTTTATTTTATGGTCAGATAGCATGCTGGAAATATCTGAAATCTTTACAGCCTTAAACTTAATGTTTTCTACACCGGAGCAGGTCTCCAATAAGGCATATTATTTTGAAAAGTGGTAGTTTACCATGTTGCATATGGATATGCAATACCAAGAGACAAATATAGCAAAATTGATTTATGGTAATTTCGCAAATAACAAAAAAAAAAACAAGTTTGAAAATATATCAATAAACATGTTATAAATGCTTCATACACTATAGAAACATGGAAACACATCTTCCTGTTACACAATAAAAATATATGCAAGTGTAATTCTATACAAAACGTATTGCTTAAAAGTTAGTGTAACTTCTTTAAATTTTACAAAGAACGCATTTAAGAATGTGGTCGGCGGAAAACACCGGATGCTTCTATTCTATACATAAGCATTGATACTTCCATTTGAAGATTATAAAGAAGGCTTTCAGTTGGTTAATCGTTCTCCATTGGATGTTGACTCTACTCTTTAAAGATTACTTTCTAAGGAGAGAAAAAGAAGACAAAGGCTCTCCACCTTTCCACAGATTACACCCTTCTCAATATGAATCAACAATACCCAAGTTACTTCTCATGATTTGAGATATCAAGTGAAAGTAAGCCTTAAACAGAAATCAATGAAAATCAACTTTTTAATATTTTATTAATTTATTTTAATTTAATACCCGTGAACGCATAAGCATATAGAATAATAGCTGCAAGATGTCACACTTTTTTTTTTTATTTTGTAGGTGAGAAACTTCAAATAATGTATTTACTATTTCAAACTTTTCATACCTGCTACTCATGAAGCCAACATTACCACACCATTCACAATCACGTGTGTGCATATATATGAGTGTGTTTCTGCGTGTGTCTGTCTGTCTGTGTGTCGGTGTGTGTGTGTGCTTGATCGCTAAATCCACACCGTTTATTCTCTGTCTGTTTATTTTCTCTTATTCCTTACTGTTGAAGAGCGTAGGCTCGAAACGTAAAAGACGTTTCCATGTTCCACAGCGTCAATCTAATCCACCTCTCTCTCTCTCTATATATATATATATATATATATATATATATATATATATATATATATAGAGAGAGAGAGAGAGAGAGAGAGAGAGAAAGAGAGAGAGAGAGAGAGAGAGAGAGAGAGAGAGAGAGAGACAGACAGACAGATACATACATACATACATAAGAACGCGTTTATCGTTGCAAACATTGGCAAAACATACCTTTAGTTCCTATAAGTAATTTCTACCAATCTATAAAATTCGACCTTTAACTGTCTTGCATTTCATTGCCCCTAAATATATCTATTTCCACGACTTTAAGCTTTATCCCCATTCATCTATCACACTAAATTTCTCCACTCTTGGATTTCTGCTAATTTCTTTCTTTCTTTCTCCTTCTCTTTCTCTGAATTGCATTTGACATTAAATCTATTAACGGTTTATATTTTTTTTTTAAATAACTTGCCAGATTTACCTTCGTCATATACGCAGTCATCATATTCGGTTAAAATGGCTTATTTATGTGTTTTGTTTCTATTTTTTCCCCAGACTAGAAGATATGTCGGAAGTATAAATATTTGAATAACACCTGCGTTTAACTCCGTTTCTTTATTTATCTGTTATACAAAAACATTTCACTAAACACTGGAATTTCTTCTTTTTCATAAGTAAGCTATAACATTCTTGGTACTTATGCAGATATTTTGGTACCTTGGTAACTATTTATCTATTTCTTCGTGATATTAGTACACGTTGAAAAATATATGTATGCATGTATGTATGTTATCAATCAGTTTCATTTCTGTATTTCTTGTCCATAGAGAAAGAGCCGGACTCTAACATAGATTCAAGGCTCCTTCATTGGAACTTTTATCAACATCATCTAGGTATGTGTGCATATGTGTGTGTGTGCTGTATTTGGTGTTAGTGTATGCGCAGATTTGTATGTTTGTTTTATGGATGCGTTTTTATGTCTAGATGCATGCATATGTATTTATGTGCTAAATTTTTGGAAAGTTTTACATATCTTTACAGTTCCATTGATGGCTTCAATCTGTAGTCTTCTAATCAGCCTTTTTCTTTCAGGTTTTGAGAACCCTAATTTTTCCAGGTTTTTGTTGAGGCAGTTCGTTACATATCCCAATGCCCCAACAATCACGAGTATGAATCTGAACTTGTAGTCTGCGTGGAGCATCTGCACATTTCTCAGTAGCTCGGCGTAGTTGTTCTCTTTTTCTCTAATCTTTAGTGGGATGTTGACATCCGCAGGACAGCTGATTTCTACTACTGTACATAGTTTCTCTTCTCTGTCCCAGATTACTATATCCGGTCTATTATGTCTGCACTTTATTGAGGTTTTTATTGGGATATTCCACCAATACTCTTTCATATTGTGAGTGGTAATGGCCTCTACCTCATTATGGGTTTTCATCTCATTAGCCCCGGGGTTATCCTGTCGGCGGATTTCATTATACAGTGCCTTGGCCACAACATCATGTCTCATAGGTAGGTAATACCGTGATGACATTTTTGGACAGCTGCTAATGATGTGGGTGATATCTTCGATACTGATTCCACAGAGTCTGCATCGATTATTACACTGTGGCGCTTTGCCCGCCTCTCTGTCCCGTTTGTTTATTAGGAATTTGGTTGCTATTTCTTGTTCTTGAATAGCAAAGGCATACCCTTCAAAGTGAGAGTTGGTGACCCGATTGTTTGTCCACGATAGACTGCTCTGGTTGTCAATGTTGTTATCACCCTGGAGCTTTCTGTTAACGTATCCATGCATGGTCTTCTGCTGGAATGCATTCATCCTCTCCTCTGATGTTATGTTACGGTAGAGTCTTGCAATTTCTTTGGGTAAGAGTTCATGGTTGTCGAATAGGGAATGCTTGTCAAGTAGTTGCCTTCCCAATCTCATGATGGTATTTACCTCATGTCTGCAGACTTCATCAAGGGGTGCACTTCGACACTTGGTGGTTATGAGATGATGTCGGAGAGATATGACACGGCATTCAAAGGCAGTCTGAATTGATGTTAGGCCCCTCCCTCCTTTATTTCGTTTTAGGTATAGGCGGTCTACATCGCTATTGATGTGAAAGTTGTTCGTGCTCGTTAGTATTTTTCGGGTCTTCACATCAAGGGATAGGATTTCATCGATCGTCCAGTCAAGTATCCCAAATGTCGGTATGAGTACTGGTACTGCAAACACATTGTGGGCTATTGCTTTATTGAACGCAGAGAGTTCCGAGGTCCATATTTTCCTAACCCGATTTCTGTATTCCTTAGTAACACGTTCCTTGTTACAGGTACCTTCATATGATACGTTTTCATCTACTCCCAGGTATCTGTAGGATTCCTCATCAGATATTGGAGAAACAGATAGGCCATTGATGGAGATGCTGTTAGGGTGGTTACAGGTACCTTCATATGATACGTTTTCATCTACTCCCAGGTAACTGTAGGATTCCTCATCAGATATTGGAGAAACAGATAGGCCATTGATGGAAATGTTGTTAGGGTGGTGTTTAGCCTTTCCTCGTTCCACAACCATATATGAACATTTATCTTGGCCAAACTCTAGTCCTACATCACCAGAAAATGTTGTGACCAGGTCGAGGCTTTTTTTCATATCATCCATGTTCTTGGCATACAATTTCAAATCATCGACAAAGAAGCAGTGCGTAATTTTGGTGTTTCTGTTTGCCTGCGTTCCAATTAGATACCCTTCAGAATTCTTCAGCATGAATGATAATGGGTTTACCGACAGTATGAACAGCATCACAGAGAGGCTCTCTCCTTGGAATATCCCCCTGCGATATTGTATGTATGTATGCATGTATGTTTGTATGTATGTATGTAATGCAGTTAAATGATTCAGTTTTATATTTAAGAGATGAGGAATTATGTACATTATTTATATTATTTACAAATGACGGATGGATATTTGTTGTTAACACAATGTTTCAGCTGATATAAGCCTTCATCAGGTGTCCTGGGGAAATTTCGAACCTGGGTTCTAAGGTATTTTTCGATGTTGTTATTATTATTATTATTATTATTATTATTATTATTATTATTATTATTATTATCATTATTATTATTATTGTTCAGTAGTTTTATTTTTATGACGTGCTTTCACTTCACTACCGAGCGCAGCTCTGTGCGCCTTGGGTATGTGTTGTGGTTTGCTGTGATGCTCTTATGGTTACTGTATTGAAAGTCTTTTGCGTAGGATGTGTGCAGCGCTCAGTAGTGCAATTTTCTGTATGTTATATATATTTGTAAGTCCTGGTGTTTTTGTTATGTATTTGTCTGAATATTTTTTTATTATACCTAAGGCACCTACTATGATAGGAATTGTTTCTGTTTTTATATTCCACATTCGAGTTGCCTCTATTTCCAGGTCTTTGTATTTTGAAAGTTTCTCCATTTCTTTTAGGGAAACGTTGTCATCTGCTGGTATTGATACATCAATTAGAAAGCATTTTTTTCTTCATGATCCTTGACAATTATATCTGGTCTATTTGCCTTAATTTATTATCATTATTATTATTATTATTATTATTATTATTATTATTATTATTATTATTATTATTACTATTATTATTATTATTATTATTCAGTAGTTTTATTTTTATAACGTGCTTTCACTTCACTACCGAGCGCAGCTCTGTGCGCCTTGGGTATGTGCTGTGGTTTGCTGTGGTGCTCTTATGTTTACTGTATTGAAAGTGTTTTGCGTAGAATGTGTGCAGTACCCGGTAGTGCAATTTTCTGTATGTTATATATTTTTGTAAGTCCTGGTGTTTTTGTTATGTATTTGTCTGAATATTTTTTTATTATACCTAAGGCACCTACTATGATAGGAATTGTTTCTGTTTTATTATTATTATTATTATTATTATTATTATTATTATTATTATTATTATTATTATTATTATTATTATCATTATTATTATTATTCAGGTCACTCCTTGGAATCGAACTCATAATCTTGGGGTTAGCAGCCCGCCTCTTAACCACTACGCATCGCGCAACTAAGTTCCAAACCAGTATTAGGGATAAAACTTCGAAGGGAATGTTCTTTCTAGCGTTCAAGGAATCCTATGATGGATATCTCTTATGTGTTTAAATGTACACTGTATTTATATGAATAATATATAGTCTATGGACTAAATTTTTACACGCTAGGCCACTGGTAGTAGAAATTTCTAATATTTCTCATTACCCTTGATATTATTAATTATATATATATATATATATATATATATATATATATATATATATATATATATAGGCAGAATTCGCAAATAAAGAACAACAGATGAAGACAGGTGGTGTAGAAAACAAATAGATGTTTTAGAATAACTCTTGGGAATTGAAACAGTGTTTAACGATTCGAGCCTACGCTCTTATAAATATATATATATATATATATATATATATATATATATATATATATATATATATATATATATATATGAAACAGCTATCATAAATTTACTTACGCCCATCAAAATAATTTTTGAAATCTATTTCACTACTTAAAATAAGTATGCGGTGAGTCAGAATGATTTGCTGTTTTTATATTCACATTTTATATAACATCAACGTTTCATTTCTGTCTGTTAAGTGTCTTTAATCTAATGATAGCTCGACGCTTATCAGTTACGATTTATAAATATTTCATCAATAGGAATCGTTATCGTAGATCTAGAATACACAGCAACACTGCGTAGCGTTGTTACCTGCTTTCCAGTCTGTTGATATAAAATACACAGTTTATGTAAAAATATACATAATCTTTTTTTCTTAATTTGTTGAAAATGTGTTTAATGTATAATTAATAGTACTCAAAAATTACCCGGCCCCTTCTGTCACAGTTGATGACAACTGTATAAAAATACTTTTATCATAAGATTATACGTTTATATAATACATACCTACATACAAAGCACATAAATGTATGAGTATATGCGTCTATATGATTTAGACTAAAGTTTTCAACACTTACATTATTTCGGCATCCCCTATAGGTTTTCTACGTATCCCGTAATGGCGCATTTCTACTACGAACTTTCCACTTGCTCATGCATTTCAAATGTGTTATAGACTTATATCTGAGGGTTACTGAGTGGTCTGTTTTGTAACATTTTCCACTTATTATAATTGTGAATTGGTGAATTTTAATGTCGTTAATACAAGTGAACGCCTTTACGAAACATTTACATGTTGTAAAGAATGGAATGCCAGTTATTATGAGGCGTTATTAGTACACAGTTATCAGCGCAGTGTACGCCGCGTACAGAGGTTAACTAGTGGCATTGCTGAAGCTGCTGAATACGTTATTGTAGGTCAAATCAATAGCAGGAGTTGAGTGTTTTGGGGTTATGACAAACTGTGAGAAGGAATAAAACGCAAAATCCGTAATTAACACTACGATTTTCTTTAGACTTCCAGCTGCTTTGGTAACTTCCAGAATTTCTGTATATTCCAATTCCTATTCTGTGTACCATAAAATCAATCATCTCAATCTACTTGATTTTTTATATTTTAAAAAGGATTGACGTACCTTTTCACAAAGGTAAACAGTCAAGACGAAGAGAGCGATTCGATCGTAAGATATTTTATTAGTTGAACGATATTTCAACAGTACGTCTGTCTTTGTCAAGTTCAAAATAAGAAGTGATAAAAATTCAAAATTACAGAAATTTAAACGTGAAGTATGAACGAGAGCAACCAGCGCCCACACGTTGATAGATAGACATCATCAGTTTTTAAGTTTCAATTTTATAACAGGCGAAAAGGCCCGAAAATTTTGGTGAGAGACGCAGTCAATTAGATCTACCCCAGTACGCAACTGGTACTTAATTTATCGACCCCGAAAGGATGAAACGCAACGTTGACCTCGGCGGTATTTTAACTCAGAACGTAAAGACGGACGAAATAGCGTTATCGATTCTGCCAGCACACCAATGATAATAATAATGTGTAATACAATATGCATACATATGCATGTATATATACATATATTCACACACATATATGTGTGTAAACAGTAATTGATTAAGAAAACAGAAGTTGTATTTGGTATTAATCTTCAATTTGTGCGATGATCGTTTCGATCCCTCGTGCTTCTGTACCTTACATTAACACACTAATGAAAATATATCCAGTAGTACAAAATATAACATACCATACATACATATATATATATATATATATATATATATATATATATATGTGTGTGTGTGTGTGTGTGTGTGTGTGTGTGTGTGTGTGTGTGTGTGTGTGTGTGTGCGTGTGTGTGTATGTATTTGTGTGTGTGTGTGTGATGTTTATATGTAGCCTCGATATTTAGTTCTATTAATTTTTTTTTATCTCACACCTATTATCTATATCTTCATACAAAAATGTCGCACTTTAAATAAAAGCTAAGTTAAGTTAATTTCAGATGCTTGGAACTGAGACAAATACACACTCAGTACGTATCATTAGCCCATTTTCTGTTGCACAAAGGCCAGTAGATTCTTGATTTACGACTATTCCTGTCTTACAATGAATTATTTACCTAATCGTGATATACAAACTGAAATCTTGTTGAATCCTGCATCCGAAATGAAGAGCATAAAATCAGCATGTGACAAATGAAGAAAGCAGTAAAACGAAGCACAGAGTCTATGAATTATTACTGTATAAACTGGGAAGAAAGTGATACACCTTTTTTTTAAATAAGATACTCGGCACGTTATAAAGTGCAGACATTGTTGCTTGGTTAAAGTAAGTTCCATTACATCTAATTTTATGAAAGACAAGAAGAGAGCTTTGAGCACAGAGAATGTATGTGATGCAAAAGAAAGTTTCCATCATCTTTGAAATGACGGAAGTCAGAGCGATGCCTGAATCTTCCGCAGATTAGATGGCTAGCGTTTCATGGCAATGGGACACATTCTACCATATCAAAAATCGAAATGTATGCCTGTATGAATGAATGATCTGGGATAGTTTCTGGGATCATTGCTTGAAAGTAACGTACAGATATTTGTGACGTCTGAGACAGCTTGTAGGCTGATACTTAGATAATATATGTAGGCGGTGGTGCAGTTAATGGAATGAAGGTGGAAAAGTTGGAGTCGTATTAATAGTGAATGCTGTGTAGAGTTTTATGTAAAGCAGTCCGCTGGCGTAGAGTATTTCTTCATAGGCTATCGTATACTGAGTAACCATAACTGAGATGTAGAGTTTAGGAAAAGTCTACAACAATTATAAAAGATCCTTTATGTAAGGAGCTACATTTGGAGGAGTGAGAGATGCTTACAACAAATGTGGGTAAAACTGTTCGTTCTGAAAGAGTGGGGGCTTTCTTCCAAGTATTCTATGCTGCAATATTACCCTGTAAGCCGGTAGCAATACATTCACACCATTTTGGCAATCTGAATATGCGTTGTGGAAGGAACACTTTTAGTCACTTTTTTACTTTACTTTGGTGGATTTCAGAAGGAACAATTGCGACCAGGTAGAGTTAGCATACAAAGGAAGAGGTACCATATTTGGTTGTGACACTTACATAATAGTCAGGTGATAAATCACCTGACTATTATTTAAGTCTTGACACATTTCCGTAAGAAAGATTCCAACTGAATTCAGAGTATTTATATACACCAACTTCTTATTTGCAACATACTCACGTTACAAAATTGTTCCCATAATCCTAATTTTAGTCATGTAGCCCATTATTGAACTTAACTCTCGTAAAATATAATTTTGCCTTCGCTTTTAGTCTATGCAGTTTTCAATACCAATGGCGTATTTTACTTTAATTAAATGAACATTGTTTTTTTTTTTACATATTTTCGTTAGTAAATGTGTTCATTTGCAAACGGCCATTGCACTCTGGGTGATATAAATAATCTTTATATAATATATTAGTTTTGAAAAATAGCTTCAATAAGTATTAAATGCAATACAATCTTTTATTTTATTTTATTTAAAACAAAGGAACACATCAATACACATTTAAATAACAAATATTTTCTGAATTTCTAAATAAACGTTCTCAAATGAGAAGCAGATTTAGGCTCATTGCTTGAAATCGGTTTTAATTCCGATGGAATAAAGATCCACAAAGAAGCTTTCGATACCACAGTTTAAATATTTGAATTTGTCCAAGAGAGTTAGTGTACATTGATTTACTAGTTAGAAATTTCGCAAAATACGGGAAAGCAAATGTTGAGAAACATGATATTTTTATTCAAAATCAGTTGGTAGAGAGTGATAAGTGTTTGTAGTTTTTGAGATTATGTGGTGTGTTGTTATGTAGATAGAATTTTGTTATTTTTTGTGACAGCAGCATTTTTAGTATCGTATATTAAGAAATCAAGGGATTGCTAATTTAAAATTAAAATGTAACCATTTCAAACCTTGGGGACCTAGAATTCTCTGTGAGACAAATCTAAACTTTTGAATGAGAATAATTATTTTTCAATTACCATTTATGCCATTTCAGATGTTAATTTTGAATAGACAAAGAAAAACTACTGCCACAATGACGATTCACTGCTTACACATTTCTCTAGGTTTATACATACCATATTGTGTTTCTTAAATTCAGGTCATCACAGGCTGATGAGACTTGCTACTTGCAACATGAAAACCAGAATCAGGACTCACGGATCTTGAGTGGTCGGTGACTAAACCGGCTCCACAACTTGAGTATCTTCCTACACATGTGAGGAGGGTGCCTGGATACCCATCAGAATTAAAACCAAGACCTATTTCAGAATAGATGATCTCCTTTGGGTCAGTGGCCATCCGGATGGGGAAATCAATGGTTAACCACCCCAATATCTTTGTCACGAAAACACTATGCGAAGGTCAGAATGAAGTAACACTGGCTACATCCAATGGGAGAATTTCGTGTTTAATCGGAAAACATTTGCTCTAATAATGTCAACGTGCTTTGTGAAGGCGCATGGCTTAGTGGTTATAGAGTCGAGCGTACGATCGTGAGGTTGTGAGTTCGAATCTCGGACCGGGCTGCGTGTTGTGTTCTTGAGCAAGACACTTTATTTCACGTTGCTCCAGTTAACTCAGCTGTAAAAATAGGTTGTGACGTCACAGGTTCCAAGCTATATCAGCCTTTGCCTTTCCCTTGGATAACATCGGCAGCGTGGAGAAGGGAGGCCGGTATGCATGGGCGACTGCTGGTCTTCCATAAACAACCTTGACCGGACTTGTGCCTCGGAGGGTAACCTTCTAGGTGCAATCCCATAGTCAGTCATTACCGAAAGGGGTCTCAGCAGTTGCAAAATAAATGACGACATTTGTGTTCCTTAGCATAGGTAAAATATACAGATCCCCATAACTACATGAACGTGCTGCAATGTAGTTAACCATAATAATGACGCAATTGTCAAATTCTTTGTTCGAAACTGATGAATTATAAATTAGACTTGAACTTTTGGTTTTAAGACACAGAGGTTCACTAGTGGCATTGCTGAAGCTGCTGAATACTTTATTGTAGGTTAAAGTAGTAGCAGGAGTTGAATGTTTTGGGGTTACAACCTCATAATAACTGGGATTCCATTATTTCCAGCATGTAAATATTTCGTAAAGGCGTTCCCTTGTATTAACGACATTAAAATTCACCAATAACCGCAATAATCACAACTGGAAAATGTTACAAAACAGACCGCTCAGTAACCCTCAGATATAAGTCTATAACACGTTTGAAATGCATGAGGAAGTGGAAATTTCGTAGTACAAATGCGCCATTACGGGATAAGTAGAAAACCAATAGGGGATCCGAAATAATGTAAGTGTTGAAAACGTTAGTCTAAATCGTATAGACGCATATACTCATACATTTATGTGCTTTGCATGTAGGCATGTATTTTAAAGACGTATGTATATACAGTTGTCACCAACTGGGACTGAGGGGGTCGCGTAGCAACTATATTGCTAGAAAGAACAGTTAAAGCCACCTAGAGCTGCAAGAAAGCGCGTTTTCATATATTGACAGTAAAGATAACCGCCTCTCAGCAATGCTAGATCAGTACACCAGACCAGTTTTCCTTGAAAATTATAATCTTATCAGTAGTGACTTATCCATCGCTGAATGTTTTGGCTAACTCCTGACTGCCAATATATATATGTATTTATCACATGAAGATCCCATTTCTTTTAGCAAGACATTAAATAGCTGTGGGCCCACAAATTGCGAGCTATTGGAGTACATGATCCTCAATCTAGACGGGACATCTGTGCCCTTTAGAACAGTTCAGTGGCGTGGGATTGGTATAACTTTCGATACCAAAGGTGGATGCCATCTACTTCAGAATCTTCCATACATATATAACTGCATACCGCTTCCGACTTCGCTCCAGGGAGTGGAGTGGTAGCCATTTCAGTCTCTCCCAGTAGCTAAACTATTCCATTTATGCGATCTTTCTGATGTAACACTGCTGAAATGTTTCTCGTTCCGCTAGTAATTTAACAATAATTCGTGACGACAGATGAGAGCAGTAATCCAAAAAACAAATGAGTAGAAATATCATCCGTAGATCCAGCATAATTTTCTGATCCCTTGTTCTGAAGTTTCTCAGTCACTCTATGTGACTCTGGGATTGCTACATATTTTGATCCAAAATATTGTTGTTGCGACTTCTGAGCACCAAGTTGCTAGTAGGAGATGGTTTGGAAATCACTTGTATTAAATTCCATGTTGTTTTCTTTTTTTTTCAGCCCTTTTATGTCTTTCTGTTGAAGATTAGCATCAGAAGTCCCTTGACTGCTTGTACCACTTTTGTGTCGTCCGCATAGCTAGTAAGTATGACTGTCTGTGTAACTGATGGCATGTCAGAAAGAGCCACCGTGAACAATAGCATTCCCAATACAGTTTCCTGAGGCGCCCCATTCTCTATTACTGTTTCCTTGGGGAGGAATCCATTGGATGCCACAGCCTGCTTTCTGTCTTTTAAGAAGTCATATAACCACTCTCCCAGTTTTCCGACTATGCCAAGGTCTCGTAGCTTCTGACATCATCCCATGATCGACGGTCTGAAAGGTCTAGACATACATGCATACATATATATAGATATGTATGTGTTTATATGTTTATATTTCTCTCTCACTCTCTCTCTCTCTCTCTCTCTCTCTCTCTCTCTCTCTCTCTTTATATATATATATATATATATATATATATATATATATATATATATATATATCTGTGTGTGTGTGTATCTGTGTGTGTATGTACGTAAGTATGTATGTATATATGAATGTACATATGTATAGCTTTATGCATTCTTATACATACGTACATGTGTGTGATCGTTTCTGTGCATTTATGTCTGTTCACATATAATCACGTAGATATGGACTGTCTGTTTATAAATCGTGCTAATACGACTTCATTTTAGAAAGTAGTTAGGATTGGTTAAAATGGCTCTTAAAAGAAAATCGATCTTGTTCTTTTCGTTACTTTTCGTATAAATGCATTTGACGTGTTCTTCATTTTTTTTTTATTTCGTTTTAAAGCGATGATTTAATTTTTTTTTTTCATTTCAAAAGTATAAAATTCCTAACTAATTTAATGATTTCATGTCTATAAAACAATTTTAACGTCATTATTTTATCTAATTGAATTTCTTTCACGCACATCAAATGAAGAAAATGCATAAAAATACAATGTAAGATGGCATTTTTCGTCCATTTCTTTTACATTTGTTTGATCTAATTCCTAAAGTAATTACCTCTAGAGCTTTTACGCTAATGGGCTACCTGAACGATTCACTCAAATATTTTTGTCTGAAGGCTAACACAGAAAGGTCGAACAGAGAATAACGTCAGTAAATTCTTATATATTCCATTATTTCAATTTCTCAGTCAATTTTAGGTAAGAATTATTATGTGTACAGGATTTTCCTTCTTATAGTTTCTACCGATACTTTTTGTAATAGCTATTTATCTATATAAAATACTATCATTTCTTTTTCTATTTATGAATATTTTTGTATCCTGTAATGTGTTTATGGACAATGTTTTCACTTAATGCAATATTAAAAATAAATTGGGAAATATTCTCTGGGAAACATTCTTACTCTAAAAGTTTTGATATTTGTTAAAATGTAATTACGTAATCATGAGATAGTTTGGAATTTATAATTTTACTTGTTCTTAGCATAAAATAAGTTTTAAATATACCTGTAAAATGTTTAGAATAATAGATTATACATTTTTAAATATCTAAAAACATTTGCTCTCATCACTGTGAACTACTGCAGAAAATTGATGTTACTTAATGGAAATATCTAATTTGGTAAAGGAATGCATGGCATTCAGGATCGATCTTTATAGAAGTAGACATGAAATGTAGACTTGAACGTTAACTTTTCTACATTGAGTTACTTCGTACAATGGTAAAAGATCAGATCAGATTTCTTTTCTCCCTTCTGTCATTTATGACAGAGAGAATAAACATGCGAAATAAATATGGAAAGGGATTATATAAGTATTTTTTCAAGTAAGATTTTCCTACTATAATGCAGAAATATTAATTCCGAAATACCCATAACAGCTTTAGCAATTTAGTATTTTCTTGGTCGCTTCAACTTGAACGTCGCATATACTTTATACTCATATTTTTGTTATTAGAATGAATATAAAAGCGCCCCATACCCACCATATTTGAGCTTTGATTCAGAGGTTCATATAACAATGCAAAGATCTCAAGTGTCTATATGATTTTAAGTTTTTAGTCTTTCTTTAATCTGTCAAAAGTGTTCTTGTCGATAATCATCTCCAAAATAAATTAAGTAAAAGTTCCAATAAAATCTGATGCGAGACGTTGCAGTTTGGGTCACATGAAACATGGTGATCAAAAGGATACTATTCGCATTTGAAAGTAGAAATAGGTTGCATGTTTTAAAATAAGCAGTAAGATTTCAATAGGCAATATGACTGTAATTCATAAAACACAATATATTACCAGCAGATGAGAGAAATTGGATAATATGTTACATATGCTGGCTTAGAGTTCTGCAAAGATTTAGGAAGTTACCTTTGAACTTCTAGACGTAAAACTTGCGGAACATTTTATTCTAAATAGATCGATTTTGCCACGTATAAAACACAAGCAACTTATAAGAAAGAGATAGAATCTATGCATCTTCATCTCATTAAAAATCTTCACATTGTCCCGGAAACAAAAGGAAATTTGACTCCAGAATCAAACTAGCTATTCATTTTGCGATTCTACAACACACACACACACACACATATATATATATACATATATATATATACACACACACACACACACACACATATATATATATATATATATATATATATATATATATATATATATATAGTATATATATATATATATATATATATATATATATATATATATATATATATATATATATATATATATATATGTATGTATGTATGTATGTATACATATATATATATATATATATATATATATATATATATATATATATACCATTGTGTATAATTTCTTACGATGTTCTATTGTCTTATTACTTCAATTCTTTTCGGATTATTCACGTGCTTCATCTTTAATCAGAATTTGGCTTTCATTTACCGAGAAGTAAAGACAATGACGCCAAAATTATTTATAATACTTGATAGTCGCTCAAAGATTAACATTATTAAAGAGGGAAACTGGAGGTTTTCTTATTCAGAAGAGATTCCATTGAAATTATCATCTTACAGTTCAATAGAAATAAGTTAGTTTTTTGTTTTCTTTTCGAAAATCTTCATTAACTTTGATTAGAGATCAAGTTATAATAATGTTAATGAAAAGGAGCTGAAAAAGTTGAAGAAACTAATTTCAAACTGTGTAGGAACTGATCAAATATATACTCTTCAGTAGTTTAATTCAGCACGGAGTCTATCAAACGGTTATTTAAAGTAGAATAAATCGATTAGAAGGACTCAAGATATATAATTACATTTATCGGAAGAAATAAGAAACAATAATTATATTTTCAAATACTTGTGTAATAGGTTCTTCGAAGTGTAGATTCGAATGTATTCTCTTTTTGTTAGCGTATGCATTTTATTCTGCACTTTTTTGAATCCCCCAGAATCTTAGTCTTCTAAGGTGTACTCGTAAAATTGAGGACTTTCTTAAGAATTGCTCTAACTCAGATACGAAAAGTGTTTCATAGGAACAACACATCGAATTTAATTGTTTTTTCTTTTCCTTTTGTTATTAGATAGCGTGGAGATAGTGATAAATTTTATCATTAGGGACAATGATTACGTCAAAATATTGCAATTTCTGTGGAGTGGTAGGTCGATTAGAATGACCTCAGAACTAAGCTGTTCCTTATTTTATTGACCCCCAAAATATTGAAAGCCAAAGTCGACCTCGGCAGACTTTGAACTCAGAACGCAAAGACAGACAAAATGCCGCTAAACACTTTGCCCAGCGTGCTAATGATTCTGAGAGCTAGCTGCGTTAATTACATCAAAATATTGATGTTTTGATCGTTGGTGCTGGTTAATAAAGCTATTACTTATAATGCCGTTTTCATTTATCGGAAACGCCTCTGTGTTTATTTGATAAGACTCAATTTAAAATAAAATATGGGCACTTTACAGAAATATCAAGCTGTATAAGCTGGAATTAAGTGCAAGACAAGGTAATGTCTTAATATTTGAGAGAACAAGAGGTATTCTATGTTGTTGCTCAACTTGTTAGAAACAGTAACAAATGTCTCTCAAGTTACATACTACGAGAGAAAAAATAGAGTACGTTCGTAGCTTCAATGCTTCATCATAAGCAGAATCACCAAGAATAATTTTGCTAAAACGAAGCATAGTTGTTTTCTGGTCGAATCGGAGTAGGATCCTCTCTTAATTCAAGAGGAAGGTAAAATTTCTGGATGGATATGTGTCTGTCAGATATTCAGAGCTGACTCTGACTATTGTAGAGCTTCGACATGTTTCCTCCATTAGAATTGATCTGGGACTAAACTGCAAAAAGAGTCAATGTCTGCCGAGCAAGCACACTGGAAACATTTCAGTTTCCAGCATCTCAGTTACTTGATATTTCTGTAAAGTGCCCATATTTTATTTTAAATTGAGTCTTATCAAATACACACAGAGGCGTTTCCGATAAATGAAAACGGCATTATAAGTAATAGCTTTATTAACCAGCACCAACGATCAAAACATCAATATTTTGATGTAATTAACGCAGCTAGCTCTCAGAATCATTAGCACGCTGGGCAAAGTGTTTACTCTCTTAATATATAGCGATAACTCTGTAGATCCGTTCATTAGCCCTTATTTTATGATCAGAGTAAATGATCATCTATTGTATGAGAAAATAGAGCATTTTGTTTCAGTCATTGGACTTCAGTACATTATGTACATTATTTACATTTGAAGGATATATGTCCTCATCTTGTCTGTTGTTAACACAACGTTTCGTCTGATATACCCTCCAGCCTTCATCAGGTATCTTGGAGAAATTTCGAACCTGGGTTCTCATTCCTAAGGTATTTTTCGATGTTGTTGTTGTTGTTGTTGTTATTGTTGTTGTTGTTGTTCTTGTTGGTGCTGTTGTTGTTGTTGTTGTTGTTCTTCTTCTTCTTCTTCTTCTTCTTCTTCTTCTTCTTCTTCTTATTATTATTATTATTATTATTATTATTATTATTATTATTATTATTATTATTATTATTATTATTATTATTCACTACCTGGAATCGAACTCGGAATCTTGGGGTTAGTAGTAATGGTTAAGAGCGCGGGCTACAAACCCCAAGATTCCGAGTAACCGACGGAGTGCCAACCACCACTTTGGCTGAAGACCAGAAATTTCAGGAGAGGAGGCAAGTCGATTACATCGATTCCAGTAATCCACTGGTACTTATTTTATCAACCCCATAAAGATGAAAAGCAAATCGACCTCGGAGGAATTTGAATTCAGAACGTAAAGGCAGACGAAATGTCAAGCAGCATATTCTCCGGAGTCCTTACGGTTCTGTAACTCGGTGCTTTCAACGCTCTCAATATTAAATTACGTGGCATATGTATTGTGTGAGTTGTTATAGCATTGGTAAGTGATTGTGTAGAAAGCGTGATGTGTCTCTTCTAATATAACCATGAAGAAATAGTTGAATGGGATTAATATCGGCCTTCTGTGTCACTGAAATCCTTTTGGGATTGACATTTTTGATCTCGTAAACAGCTTTGGTGAATAAATTTATCCAAGTCTCTAGCATCAATGTCTTATGGTATTTATTGTTATATTTAGAGGTTATACTATTCTTTTCTATCGGTTTAATAAAAGAAGCTGAAATTTGGAAATTAATCTTCGTCTTAGTTACTTCTTTTGACAGTGGAAACGAAAGATTGCTATCTATATGTGGATATTGCATATAAGAAAAAAGTCACCTGGCGATATAATTATTATCTGAAATTTATACGTAACACTCCAGCTTCCTGGAAGAAAACTTACGGATTTCTAACTTGAGCATGATGCTTTAAATGTGAGGAAGTGTATAGATTAAATAACCATACTAGACACCTTCTGAGGTTAAATTACTGATCTTGGAGTGACTGAAACAGAAAACTCGCCATCGACGAAATTTGAACGCAGAACTCAAAGGAATGCAACGAAATATAACAGAGCATTTCGTCCGCTACTCTCAAAATTATACCAATACATTGCTATATTTTGTGGATTATCTAATAGCGATCTTCTGAGGGTTGTCGATTAACATAGTCAAAGATTTAGCAGTGAAAATAATTGTGTCATATAATCATAAGACTCGATTTTCCGACGTCGAAGCTTACTGTGGTTACTATATCAATTTAATGTACTGCTGCCAGATAATACTTATCATTTGGAACCAGTCAAAATAAAGTTCTTACTTTAAGCAGCTATATACTTCCCCGAACTCCTACTGCATCGTGTTCAAAGCTTTGTGCTATAAATTATGTTAATACCATTTTCACATTGATAACTTCAAGAACTTCCAATACGCTTATGATATTAACATGACTTCAATCCTTACTAACATTATTTTTGTTTATTTCCTTTTTTTATTATCATAATTGAAGAAATAGTAATTAAGGATCAAGGAATCGACAGATGGTCTCAGTCAGCAAAATCCATGAAATTTGTTACGATATATACTGTGTATTTTTGTTAATAATATATGTTTAAAGTTTACTTCTAAATTATTCACTGCAATACACTCAATCTGACATAGATATAAAGCCTCCAAGAAGCTGTATTACACATTCTTTTCCACATTTTTCGGCTATTAAGCATTTCTCTTTAACTGACACGTTGTCTTTTTTTTTTATTACACCAGAAATATTGCCAATACAATACTTGGAATAGCACCCGCTTGAAAATAATCTTCGTTCATGGAACCACGACAGAACCATATATGAGATCCGCCATTCCACTTGCTGGGTATAGAAGTTAAATAATTCTCCAATCACATCCCATCATAAGAAAGATAAATATGACGCATAGTAATATACTGATTTCAAATTTTGAGACAAGGCTACCAAGTTCAGGGGAAGGCATAACTCGAGTACAACGAGTATTCACCTTGTAATTATTCTATCGATCCCAAAACAATGAAAGGCAAAATTGACCTTGGCGGCATCTGACTCCAGAACGTAAAGACGGATGGAATGCCACAAAGCGTTATGCCAGGACTGCTAACGATCCTGCCAGTCCGACGTCTTATGTAACATATATATATATATATATATATATATATATATATATATATATATATATATATATATATATATATATATATATATATATATATATATATATATATATATATATATATATATATATATATATATATATATATATATATACAAGAATAAGGGCAGGGAATCGTCAATTAATAATAGAATTAATAATTAACAATTTTGCCAAGTAGTTCAGTATGAAAAAACCTTTATCGGTAAAACCATTTATCATCATAAATATACAGGGATTAGCATTGAGTTGCTTCTCCAACATACTGAAAATTTAGAAATAGCAGTCAAAGAACTACTGATTCTAAACTACATTTTTTTCTCTAAACGGATGGCGATATTTATGGCACACATAGAACAAAAAACCGGAGGGAAAAGCATAAACAAAACAAGTCTTTAGTTAATCGGATACGATCGTTTCATGGTTAAGAGAATGAAAATGTCTCTATTCCAAATCTTCAGTCCGATATTCTGATAAATTTGAAAGTGTCTCTAAAAAAATTCACGTTCATTTTTGGCCATGCGACACCAAAAATCAACGATAAGAAAGGCACTTACGAATTCATCGGCTAGTGAGTTCAGGCATCCCATCTCAAAGAAATCTATTCCATGTGCGTCACAAATAGTCCCGTATGAAAAAAAGTCCCGTGTGGAGGGATTACGGTTTTACCGATAAAGGTTTTTTCATACTGAACTACTTGGCAAAATTGTTAATTATTAATTCTATTATTAATTGAAGATTCTTGTATATATATATATATATATATATATATATATATATGCGCCGACCGATTCGCGGAACACCTCCGAGATATCAACGTCGGCAATGACACCCCGGTGTCACGCCACTTCCGTTCTGCCGGCCACTCCTTGCGGCAACACCTGTCTGTGTTTGGATTGTCCATGCACAGGGGCCATCCGGACTCCCGTTTGCGCCGTGAACAGGGATTAATCTTCTATCTTCGCTCCTTTGCGCCACATGGGCTCAACTCCCCTCCACTCTTCATCTAACCCCCTCCTCCTGTCACTCTCCCCCACCCTCCCTCCTACCACCCATCTCTCCCCTCCCCCACCTCCTGCTCCGACTCCTACTTCTTTGTACGTCTCTTCACCTCTCTTCATACTTCTCTCCACTCCCACTTCTCTTCACCCCTACTCTTTCTCTCCTCTCTCTTACTCTCTCTCACTCTCTTCTCTCGTACTCCCCCTCTCTCACTCTTACTCTCTACACTCTTACTCTCCTACTCTTTCACTCCTCTTTCTCTCCTCTCTCTTACTCTCTCTCACTCTCTTCTCTCGTACTCCCCCCTCTCCCCCCTCCCCCCTCTCCCGTACCCCCCCTCTCTCACTCTTACTCTCTACACTCTTACTCTCCTACTCTCTACACTCTTACTCTCTTACTCTCTCACCCTTACTCTCTCACTCTCTTCCCCTCTCTCTCACTCTCTTTCTCTTCCTTTCTTCTTCCCCCCATACCCCTCTTCCCTCTCTCTCACTCTCTTTCTCTTCCTCTCTTTCTCTTCCTCTCTTTCTCTTCCTCTCTTTCTCTTCCTCTCTTTCTCTTCCTCTCTTTCTCCCCCCATACCCACCTTCCCCTCTTTCTCCCCCCATACCCACCTTCCCCCTCTCTCAATCCCCCTTCCCTCTCTTATACCCACCCTCTCTCCTATCTTCCTCTCCCCTCCCATACCCATCTTCCCCCTCTCTTACATCCACCTTCCCCTTCTCCCTCCTCGTCAACACCCCCTCATAAGCTCATCCCACCACACCCCAACACACTCCTACTCTACCTTCCCACTCCACCCCATCCAATTCCTTACACCCACCACCCACCCCTACCCACATACCCCACCCTACCCACATGCCCCTACCTCTACCCCACACTCCACCCATGCCTTCCCCACCTCCCAACACCCTCACATCACACCACACCAATACCCTCGCATCACACCACGCACACCACACCAATACCCTCGCATCACACCACGCACACACTGCAACTGACCAACTACTTTCTCCCTTTCTCCCTTCCCCCATTTTCACACTACATACGTCAAGATCACCAGCAGTCTACCTCCCACACACAGCCCCTCGTTCCCGATCACCGTTTGTTATCTCCCCCTTTCTTAGCTCTCCTGAAATAAGAATTTCTAACTTCCGGTCAGTCATTGTTATGATCGGCCATTATTATGATTGACCGTTGACTGAACACTATTCAATTTTTTTTCTCCGTGTTTTTCTCCTTGTCTCCGTATTCTTTCTGTTGAAGAGCGTAGCTCGAAACGTCAAAGACTTTCCGTATTCCCGAGCGTCATACTAATATATACTTTTGTTATTTACACCGCCTGTCCTCGTCTGTTGTTATTTTTTGTATATTCTCCCATATATATATATATATATATATATATATATATATATATATATATATATATATATATATATATATATATATATGTATATGTAAATACATATATATATATATATACTAAGATTATTATTATATATCTTTTATCTTTTATTTCTTTGTGATTTGACTGCGACCATGCTGGGGCTTTGAATGATTTTAGACGAGCAAATCCACCCCAGAACTTACGTGTTCAGTTTGGTACTTATCCTACCGGTCACTTTTTTTCCGAAATACATAAACACCAGTTGTCAAGCTGTCGTGGAACACATAGACACATACAAACACACACACACACACACACACACACACACACACACACACACACACACACACACACACACATGTGTGTGTGTATGTGTATATATATATATATATATATATATATATATATCCAGAGTTCATACATCCGGATGCACCACCGACATAGCTCTGCTCTCATCACTCGTGGGAGTGCTGGTCGAGAATGGAGTGAAGCAAGGAGATACGATCTCTCCAAAACTTTTCACCGCATGTCTCAAGCAGATCATCAGACGTATCGACTGGCAAGGCGGTGTGAACATCAATAGCAACCTACTCACCCACCTCCGTTTCGCTGATGGCATCGTAATCATCGCTGAAACCACGGGTCAGCTTCAGACCATGCTGACGGAGTTCGACATCAAAAGCTCTGCAGTAGGTTTCAAGATGAACCGCATGAAAACGAAGTTCATGCAGATCGACAACGTACCAACAAGTCGAATTGTGGTCGGCAGTGATGAAATAGAGGAGGTAAAGGAATATGTCTACTTGGGACAGCGCTGTTAAATGGAGGCCCGACGGCGTGGTGAAATGGTCGCCCGACAGCGGTGTCAAATTGACGCCCGATAGACTGGTCGATGAAGGTGATCAATGTGATATATGTATATATATATATATATATTCATTTAAAATGCATTTTAAATGAATAATACATAGTCTATTGACTGTTTTTTTACTCTCGCTAGACCACTGGTGGTAAATAAAATTTCTAAAATGTTCTTTGCTACCCTATAATTTATTAATATATATATATATATATATATATATATATATATATATATATATATATATATATATATATATACGATGGGCTTCTTTCGATTTCCGTTTACCAAATCCACTCACAAGGTTTTGGTCGACGTGAAGCTATAACAGAAGACGCTTACCCGGAGTGGGACTGAAGCCGGAACCTTATGGTTGGGAAGCAAATTTTTTGGCACACAGCCGAGATATTTCTTACCATGAAAAAAGTGGTTCCTTGCGACATAAATAAAGAACGTTCATTCACCAATGCGGTGTTGACCAACTCAACGTAGAACCCTCTCGTTGGAAAGCAAACTTCTGATTATATAGTCATGCCCGCGTCTATGAATGAAATATGTGGCCAGTGACACTTAGAAATTGTCTGTGTAATCATGGCTGCACTGGCTGGAGTCAAACTACAATAACAATGTCCAAAATTTCTAATGCACTGCTGCTCTATATTCTTATCATTGTGTGTCATTGGGCATTATTCAGTTCTCATTCTAAAGTCACATACAAGAGAAAATCAAGCAATTCAGAATAATTAGGCTAAGACCCCTGAAAATTTACATTAATTATGGAAATATTTAACATCTAATAAGATGCGTATTTTTGTTGGATTTAATGCATCAGAAAGTATTAAATTAATTAAGAAAAAACTGGTTGACGATGGTCGTAAAGAATATTCTTCTTGGCTGTTCCATGGTTAGATATTCTACTCGTTCCATTAGCTTTAGTTATGAATATATATGTTCGGTAAACGACTCCTACCAAAAGGGCTTCCTTTACAGGTTTTATAAGAATTTAATGCGCAATGTGATACAAATGTGCATTCATATTAAAATATCAATATACATCTCTCTGAATGATGCTGTATCAAGTAATTTAAATCAAGAGAATAAATCAAATAGATATCTTAATCCAAGCATATACCGTGTAAATATAGATGCAAATGTGATATCTTCCCGGATGAATATGAGTTCAGAAAGCAGATGGACACCAATTGTATACCTTATAAAACAAGCATGAAAAATGGCGTCAAAGTTAATATATTTCGATAGGAAAAAATGTAGTAAAACGAATAGTAAGTGTAATATTAAAAAAATGCTTAGAAACAAAGTCATCAGAATTAATTTTTTTTTTTTTTCTGTCTATTCAATAACCCACCGTTTAATAATAATAATAATAATAATAATAATAATAATAATAATAATAATAATAATAAGAAGAAGAAGAAGAAGAAGAAGAGGAAGAAGAAGAAGAAGAAGAAGAAGAAGAAGAAGAAGAAGAAGAAGAAGAAGAAGAAAAAGAAGAAGAAGAAGAAGAAGAAGAACAATTTTACTTATTTTCCGTTTATTATTACAATCATTCTCACATGTTAGCGTCATTATAATCGTAATCATCATCATTATCATCATCATCATCATCATCTTCACCATCTCATAGTATTTTGCCTGCCTTGACTGCGCTGCCGAACGCAGAATATTATGACATATGTATGAGAATTGTATTTTTGTGGATAAAAAACTGTAACTAAAATGCTCCGCATGATACGTTTGCACTGAGCATCAGTTTTATATTTTATATTGTAAACATGTGCCTGCTTGTCTTTCTACCATCAGATTTTCCCTGTACGTTCAATCCTTACGTATGGCTTCAAAATTAAAGAGCATGAAATCGATAGATTAGTTAATACCACATCAAGAGTGCCCAGGGTCCTAAGTTACTCTACGACAATTACATATGTGTAAGTCTTTATCAACAACGCCGTAGATTCGTCAGTACCATTTTACGTAGTCAAAGCAGAAGGAAGGACGCACAAAATATGTCAGCCTGCGTTAGTCTATACCAAGAAAAGAAAGTCTTTATCGTGAGTTGTATTCAATCGCCTGTTATTAGAAACCATTTCTGCCAGTGAGTACAAATCAGAATGAATAGAACCCACCGTAGTAAAAGAGTCGTAGTTCGTACGTAGTTCCAGTTATTATCCTAAATTAGCGGCTACAAATAATATGAAAAATATACCGTTGCCAGTGCCGCTGGACTGGCTCCTGTGCAGGTGGCACGTAAAATACACCATTTTGAGCGTGGCCGTTGCCAGTACCGCCTGACTGGCCTTCGTGCCGGTGGCACGTAAAAGCACCCACTACATTCTCGGAGTGGTTGGCGTTAGGAAGGGCATCCAGCTATAGAAACTCTGCCAAATCAGATTGGAGCCTGGTGTAGTCATCTGGTTTCACCAGTCCTCAGTCAAATCGTCCAACCCATGCTAGCATGGAAAGCGGACGTTAAACGACGACGATGATGATGATGATGATTTAGATCTTGAAATCTCTTGATAATCTATAAAAGATAATAGCATCAATTCATAAAAGTTGTAGAGATAAGATAGCTTCTGTAAAGCTATACTGATTACAGTTTATGTCAGCATTGTTCTTGGATTATACTATCTGTACAGGTGTATGACAAAGTATATAGAAAATAATGTACGTTAACAATATTAAGCATGTTTTCGGCCATACCTGGAAGCTAATAAATGTAATATAGCTCTATCGTTTCATAAGTTTTGAAATTAAGTTAAGCTTGGTCCGAGGATACTCAGTATAAAGTGCTGTATCATAACGCCCCATATTTGATTCCAATACAATATGTGTTCATGTTTGATGATAGTATGCCAGATTGATTTGCATCAGTTTATACAGCCACAACAATACACTCAAACACATGCATACATGCATACATGTACACACACACACACAAACACAAACACACACATATGTATATGTGAATATGCGTATATGTGTGCTTGTGCGCGTGAATAAGTGTGTGCGTGCACGCGCGTACACAAAATAAACACCTGTGCCCGAAAATCGAACTTGGTATTTCTACAACAAATAAAGGTTTGAGGGAAAAGTTTCTTCCAGATTTTAATGCTCTCAAGAGATTTTTAAAATATATTTAAAAAGCAAAGATCACGTTTGCTTCGTCTTCATTCCTTCAAATACACTCCTGTTCTGGGAAATTTAATTTAATTTAATTTATATTAATGCACACAGGTGCTGATGAAGATTAACAGTATAAAAATTAATAATCATATTATTCGGTTCTTTATTAACCAGAAATCATTCTCTTTCTACATTTACTTCGATTTTTATCTGTTATTGTTTTGTTTCATAGATTATAATGCATTAATAATATACATGATCTTACTTAAATAAAAAAAAAAGTTATGAAATATTTCCTCAGAATCAAATTTCCATTATAGAACTATATTTATAACTTTTCGCAACTGGATGGAAATTTTCCAGTATATACAAGAAGTAGAAATTATCAAATTGAATGACAATGTATTTGGATTATCCTTTTAATTTATGAATAGCTTTTGTTAATTTTGCCATAACTATATATTATTTTTGCTTTTGATATTTTATACGTTTCCATTTAATCAAAGCTTATATGCACTTAAGAAGGTGTTTCCATTAGCTAATTAGCTGTTCCAGAGATAACAGAATATATTTCAAAGTACAGTTCATCTCAGTTGTCTGGGTCTTGGTTCAAACCAACACTAAGGATACTTTTGTAAGCTTTATTCCATCAAATTAATAACGTAAGACTAATCTAAATTATTTGACAGCATGAATAATGAATTAGCTGAACATACTTTAGAAATGGTTAACTTAAGTCTGTTAGTTTTGTTACAGGTTTCAATTGTTAATAGATGCGAGATCATAACTATCTGAAATATTGCAATACACATTTTTTAAGTCACAGGTTTATATCTTGCGCCAAAATAGAATATCCTAAGCCATAGCTAGAAGAAAAAAACAATATCGATAATATTTTCATGCATCATATTATGTTTCCTAAATGTACCTGATACATGGTCATCAGCCTACTTCAATTGACCAGTCAACCCTTATTTTATTTTAGATGAAAATTAAGTCCGTGTGTTGTGACAATTACATATATCTTGGTTTCACATTCAAACTAAATATTGCGGAGTTTCAGCTATTAAGAAAGTTATTAATTGGAGATTACATGTTTACAAACAAGCTTCGAACTGATAATTACAAATATCCAAAAGGCAATCTCGCTCTCCATCTTAATGTGGAGGTTGTTCTAGAACACAGAATACTGCGTTAGTTATCACGAGAGCATCTCTCATATGGACTCGTTGTATATAGAGGCACTCCAACCTATAACGTCGAGAGGCAAAAGCCGTCATGTACAGCTGCCGGAATTGCCAGATCACGTGACTTCACACCGCTATGGGTTACTTAGTGACACATGTCATGCAGAGACAGAACAGCCCAGCGGCGTCACATGACTTTTAGAGGCCCCCTGCAAATTTTGTTTCGAGGCCCCCATCTCTTCAATCTAAATTCATAGTCTACGCACCGTTATTATCAGCAAAAATTCAAACATAGTCCATTACAGATTGTTGTATTAAAAAAAAACTAAGGGTATATCTTTTTTCTACCCCTCTGTACATAGATACACACACATGCATAAACACGCACAAACTTGTGTGTGTGAGTGTGTGCGTGCGTGCGTGCGTGCGTGCGTACGTGCGTGCATGCGTGTGTGTGTGCAGCGCACGCACGCCATGTTTTTGGTACAGAAAGAATTTTGTCTCCAGTGTTTGTTGCATTAGGTGGCCAAACGCCACTGTTTTGGGTACAAAGTCACCAGTTTTTCAAAAACGTCACATAACAACGCCATATATATATATATATATATATATATATATATATATATATATATATATATATATATATATACTTTAAATGGCAAATATACTTACACTTTATCGTGCAGTTACTGTTAATACCTCGTTCAGAGATTTAACATTGCTTATATATATATATATATATATATATATATATATATATATATATATATATAAATATATATGAGCTTTTAAATAAGTTCTCCACCAATAATGGTGCTTTCATACCGATGGGCTTGGTAAAAATTGTTAATTGTTAATTGATTTATTAATTAATAAATTGATAATCCTTTACCCTTTTAATTTGTAATATATATATATATATATATATATATATATATATATATATATATATATATATATATATATATATATATATATATATATATATATATATATATATACAGAAATGAATACAGAAATGAATAGACAAAGAGGGAGAAGTATAGAAACTAAGAGACGAATGTGTGTTGGATACACGTGTCTCTCTCTCTCTCTCTCTCTCTCTCTCTCTCTCTCTCTCTCTCTCTCTCTCTCTCTCTCTATGACCTGGCCAAAGCTTTGTCAATGGACTTAGTACACCGAAACAGATAAAAGCCAAACGTATACATGTGTGTGTATGTATGTATGAATGTGCGAACGTATGCTGGTGCGTGTATATTTGTATGTATGTATACGTATACATACGTACAAATATACACATTTCATCATCATTGCTTCTTTTCCTTGTTTTTTTTTCCGTTGAATTTGTTCTTTTTTTCATTGCTTTGTAATAACTTTCGTTTTTTCTTTCATCTCCCTAGGGAATTCGTTGAAAAATTTTTTGGGGTTTAGTTTTTTTCGTTTCTTCTAAATTTATTTACGGTACATCCTCGTTATCCTTTTCCTCGTCTGACTTGAAATTTTCAGTTAACATCTTAACCAAAGTAAATAGATGGTTCATCTATGTAGTTTGATTTTAATATGCCCCCCCCCCCCCGCCGCCCATCAACCTCGGAGGTCCCCTGCGACCGTTGGAGTTGCAGGAGCTTAGCAACGGTCCTGTAACAGCCGAATCTCCCGTCGACGATATAAAGATTATCAGAATCTGTTCAGGTATCGGTGTGGTAAATAGCCAACGGGCTAATTAAAAATAATTAATAACGATAGATGCAGTATTATCTGATGTCCATGTTTGACATGTCACTGATGAGTCTATATGAGAGCAAATATCACATGACATATACATATATACATATAGACATATACGTGCGTGTGTGTGTGTGCACGTGTGTGTGCATGTAAGTGTATGTGTGTGTGTCTGTGTGCGTGCACTGTGTGTCTGTGTGTCTGTTTATATATGTATACATATATCAAGCTTTAGACGCCTCTTATGAGAGTCAATAAGAGTAAAAAAATCTGTTAAATTACTTCATCGTTTTTTTGTTTTTATTTTCAATAGGAAGAATAGGTAAATTTGACATAGGCGCAGGAGTGGCTGTGTGGTAAGTAGCTTGCTCACATCCCCAGTCCCGGGTTCATTCCCACTGCTTGGCACCTTGGGCAACTGTCTTCTACTATAGTCTCGGGTCGACCAAAGCCTTGTGAGTGGATATCGTAGACGGAATCTGAAAGAAGCCCGTCGTATATATGTATGTATGTATGTATGTATGTATGTGTTTGTTCCCCCCAACATCGCTTGACAACCGATGCTGGTGTGTTTACGTCCCCGTAACTTAGCGGTTCGGCAAAAGGGACCGATCGAATAAGTACCAGGCTTACAAAGAATAAGTCCTGGGGGTCGATTTGCTCGACTAAAGGCGGTGCTCCAGCATGGCCACAGTCAAATGACTGAAACCAGTAAAAGAGAAAAAGAGAAAGAGAGTATATCCGTGTGTCACTCTATTTGGTTCACACACACATATACACACACACACATACACACACACATGCACACAGGAACACGAGCAAACACACATTTGATTAAAATTATTTCATACATACATTGAGAACGCAGGCGAAGTGACCTACATACAACTCTGAGCTGTCTGAACACAGCAAACATTTTTCAATATATTACCGTGTTTTGACGACTCTCCGGGACAGTCAGTCAAAGTTTCCTTCCACTTTCAACACCTTAATCGATAACCAATTCACACTCCCACTACTAAAGAGTATAGTGAAAATGATGAACTTCACAAAATCTCAAACCCCTTCCAATAATTCCCAAAATAATTCTATCGCCTACAATATTAGACCTCTCCCGTTTAGAACTTACGTATTCCCCTGGGATCGAAAAGAACCCAATCAATATATCGACTTTGATTCAATCGATTATAATCCTTCTTTCAAATTATCGCCTTGTGGTACTACAAGAAATCGTTAGTATTGGAAATAAACAACGGTGTTTCTGTAGTTACCATTCACAATATTTTTCCATTGATTCCACTACAAGTGCCAACAATAACCATACTATTTCTGCTGCTACTGCGGTTTGTATGGCGATACGCAACGCTATTAATACTCCTGCAGCATTAAACATTATTGATCACGGCGGCGGTGGCGATGGTGGTGAGGGTGGTGGTGGTGGTGGTGGTGGTCGTCGTCGTCGTCATCGTCGTAGTGATAATGGTGACGACGATGAGGTCGACGACAGCAATGAAGATCATGATCACGGGGATCGTGATAAGTCGGGATGAGGAAGTCGACATCGAAGAGGATAATGTTCATAATAATGATGATGACGAAGTAGTAGTAGTAGTAGTAGTAGTAGTAGCAGCAGCGGTAGCGGCAGCGGCAACAGCAGCAGTAGTAGTAGTAGTAGTATTAGCAGTGGCAGCATCATCAGCAGTAGTTGTAGTAGTAGTAGTGGCAGCAACATCAGCAGTAGTTGTAGTAGTAGTAGTAGTAGTAGTAGTAGTAGTAGTAGTAGTAGTAGTAGTAGTGGTAGTAGCCGCAGCAGTAGTAGTAGTAGTAGTAGTAGTAGTAGTAGTAGTAGTAGTAGTAGCCGCAGAAGTAGTAGTAGTAGTAGTAGTAGTAGCCGCAGCAGCAGTAGTAGTAGTAGTAGTAGAAGTAGTAGTAGTAGTAGTAGTAGTAGTAGTAGTAGTAGTAGTAGCCGCAGCAGCAGTAGTAGTAGTAGTAGTAGTAGTAGTAGCAGCAGCAGCAGCAGCAGCAGCAGCGGTGGCGGCGGTGGCGGTGGTGGTAGTGGTGGTGGTGGTGGTGGCTGAAGAGGATTTGATAAAAGAAATTGACAAAGAAGTACTAGTCGTTTTGTTTTGTTTTTTTTTTAACGAAGTTTCTGACCACAGAAAATGAATAAGGTTCTCTCACGCTTTTAATGTATTTAGCTGGAAAAAAAAAACATCGATTCACTGAGATTAACCTTGCAGCTTTCTGTAAAATCTATGAAGATTTAAAGTCTGAAATCGACAGGCAAGAGAAAGCAACTCCAGGAAATGTAAATTAATTGAAATTTCGGAACGAGATAGAAGTAACAAAAATGTATCGAACTTAAGAATCCTTTTCGGCAAGATATAATATGCTGTTTTGTCAAGATTAGGAGAATCGATATCCATAAATAGAGGGATTGTAGTGTCATTTATATGTATGTAAAAATATGTTGCTGGGAAAATAACTGAAGAGTACGTAGTGCACACCAATTGAAATGCTCGTCTCACAATAATATTCGTTATTTGAGATGTAGTGAACGCGATAAAACGCAGTTCGTTAATCTGTAGCATAAACACGGGTTGCATAGAAAATACAGATCAAGCGATAATTGATCAAAAGCATTTATTAATCTTTTCATCAAATACAGTTCGTCCCATTTGGACATGAAACAGAAAATTCTTATAACAGGTGTTATAAACCCCTTTTGGAAAACAACAAACGTTGCTTAAATTGCGATAAACAAATCTGTAAATAAAATGGATGAAACAGGTAATCGAGTGCTACAGCTGCTTCAAAGCACATACGACGCAGTTTATATAAAGATTGGGAGAGTCTTGTAGCCCTTTGAAATACTATTACACCAGGTACCTACGACTGTTCAGTTGAAAATGATTCGCTATAATGGAGACTGCAAAATAAAGTTTCATGTCAAAAACGTTTATACTAGTTGATATTGTAGAGATTCCATATGATGCTACTTTTTGACAACCGAACTGAGGAGGGAACGAGGCTAACCGGATTGGGCTATCAAACGTTATGCCAGTTTTTTTTATAGTTATTACTTCTATTGGGGCTTTCCTAACATGGATTTTGGAAGTCTAATCATGATTTATAAGCTTTCAAATACACGCACACATACACACGCATATATACCCGGACACACTCACACACACATACACACATATACACAGATATGACAGAAGTAAATAGACAACCTTATAATCATTATAATTTATTTAAATCTGAAATGTATTTAAATCTGAAATCCGTTTCTACATCTTGATCATCCACATTCTTGGGTGAACTGAATATAATTCCATGTATAGGTGTAATAAAGCTGAAACATACACTGTGCTTTCACCATTTCACTTTAGAAAGCTTTTTCTTCCTCTCTCTCTCTCTTACTCCCCTCTTCTCTCTTCCTCTCTCGTCTGTATTTTCTAAATTTTGCATAACTTCATTTTATAAACTTCAGTTTATTTGTTGTAGTTGCTTCCCCCTCCCTCTTGCTTTTGTATTGTAAACATTCCTAGAGGGAGATGTTTCTTCTAATTGCTTAAATAATTTCAGTATTCGAACTTTTTCAACTCACAGCATTAACTATGTGGGCCTCTACCCCTGAGGTAACATTTCCTTTATAACACGATGGTTATATCAGACGAAATCAATCATTGTTAGTGAAGCATTTCTAATTCATATCTCGTGGCAAATATTAAAAGAAAAGAAAAAAAAAATGGTTGTTGTTAATTCAACGTGTCCCTTGCAGTGAACTAAATGAGAACTTTAGTAATTCAAAATCTAATAAATCAAAACACACGATTTCTACACCAAGGAGTATTTGTAGTTTGATTTGGAGAAATGGTTCCTCCCAAGCGAGTTACTTTGTTTACATCGTTTCCAAAAGCAAAATCAAAACAAAAAGCAACTCTGTTCCCAGACAGACTTTTGTAGTCAAATATAATTTAGTGGCACTGCCGCATTTCTGATGTTTATGATGTGCATTTATTGTCATAGATTTGACACATTTTTTCACGGAAACAGTTAAAAGCAACACCAGTTTCGATTCCATTTTACAGAAAATTTTTCCCTCTCTCCCAATATTTCTGCCATTTCTTTCACTGTCTGTCACTTACTTTTGGGTTTTCTGTGTCAATATTAAATTTCACTATCATTATATCTTTCAGCCAGATGTATTTATATTACAGCAAATACATTCACACACCACTGCGTCTCCCACTTCCTTCCTGACTGTGTTCACTCCCATAGAATTGCATTTCCGATCGGCAGACAACTCGCATTGTTTCCTGTCGGCTGTTCTTCCTCTGTGATTCTTTCGCTTCCATCTTTCGTCTGCTGAAAGATAAAGTCCGAAACACCATGTCTCTTTCCCTTTGTTTTAAACGTTAAACTAATACATCTTTTTACAACTTTTCCTTCCCCATCTTTCATTGTCTAACTATTGTGCCCATTTCCTAATACACACACACACACACACACACACACACATTATACAAATCTAAAAAGAGGAAAGATGAGAGGAGAGAAAGAAAAGACAGAAACAAGAAGAGAAAACAAAAAAGAAAATAGACAGAGACATACATACCTATATACATACATACAACATACCTGTAATTATTTGGTCCTTGGGATATGTAACACACTGCTAAGTATCAATGTTGAGAAATTAAGCTTTTCAAAGCCAGAAAGGAGAGAGCTAATTTAAACATTACAGATCCAATCCATCATTGGAACTGTAAACATCTGTAAAACTTTCCAGAAGTTTCTCATTTAAATATATGTGAGCATGTCTGGATATATATGAGCATGTCTGGATTTATATGAGCATGAACACGCTTTATTATTTACAATATTGAAATGAACTAGTACTTTCGTGTGTTCTGCAATCATCGTGTTTAGAAAGTGACAGTCGTGTTCCACAATTTACAACTGTGACATTTGTTATTGTAGAACATGACTGGCATTCTTTGGTTCTCCTCGGATGAGAAAAGCTTCAGCCAAGACCATATGTCTAACAGAAGAAATGACACATAGGCACTTGCAGATCCTAGAGTTGTCCACAGAGTGAGCCACTGTAGGTTTGTTGTAACAGTAATAGTTTGAGCAGTAGTAAGTATTTTAGAACTTATCTTTCTCCATCCTTTATTGCCTAATTCTTGTGTCAATTTCCTAATACACACACACACACACATACACACACATATTAAAGCAAATCTAAAAAACAGGCAAGATTGGAGGAGACAAGGGTATATGCATGTAGGTACACATATACATTCATACATACACACATACATACACACATACATACATACATGCATACATACATACATACATACATACATAACCGCATACATGCATATACACACCCACACACAAAATAATAATTCTACTTGTCATTACGTTACTTAGCCGTCGATAACGCTTTCACGAAACTGGGGAAAAAGAAGGAGAAAGAAAAATGTGAGAGAAAAAAAAAGAGATATAGAAGCATCCATGATGTGAGGTAGAGAGAATGAAATTGTAACACTTTCACGTGATTAATTGAAGAGAAAGAGAGGAGAAAGGAAAAAAGTGAGAAAAAGGGGATAAGAGGGAACGTAATATTTCTTGCGTGGTTAAAAATGTTAGTTGAAGGTTGTGATTATATAAAAGAAGAGAGTTAAAAATATATGTCGTTGTACTTGGGGATGGTCATATTGCCATTTTAGCCAATAAAAAATCACACGCACTGTATATTTGGTGTTAAGTTGCTTTAGCTTTATATTACATTAATCCTATTTCGGCCAGAGTTCTTTCGTCACACTTCTGTGACCTCATCAGTGGTCCTTTGCGTTCTTCTTTCTTATGCACTTACAAAAACATAGACACATTGAAGGATACGCATGCATAGACACATACAATAGGAATACAAAATGGCTGATAGTTAGCAAGGTGAGACACACATAAGAAAGAAGAAAGCAAAGGACCAGTGATGAGGTCACAGAAATGTGACGAAAGAACTCTGGCCGAAATAGGATTAATGTAATATGAAGCTGAAGCAAATTAACACCAAATATACAGTGCGTGTGTTTTTTTATTGGCTAAACTGGCAATATGACCATCCCCAAGTACAACAACATCTGTTTCAACACACGATTTCACATAAAAAATCTTGCAAAACAAATATGTTAAAAATATAATTTGATCAGAAGGTGTTGTTCTGATGGTGAGGTTAAAGAAAGGGCGAGAGAGGGAGAAGGAGAGATGAGGGAAAAAGATGGAGAGATTGGTGGTGGTGCTGGCGGTGGTGATTATAGTGGTGGTGATGGTGATTGTGGTGGTGATGGTGGTGGTGGTGGTGGTGGTGATGATTGTGGTGGTGGAGGTGGTGGTGGTAGTGGTGGAGATGGCGGAGGTGAGTGCATAGTGAAAAATGTATGTTCTTTGATATCACCTATCACATAACACATGCGCATAAGTGCAATTGCGTGAAATATTCACGCCTATTTACGAGTCAGATATATGCAATTTAACTCAAGGTTGTATCACATGCACGGGATATCTTTTTTTAATGGCACAAATGGGAAACTAAGAGTGAATATTTATTTTATGTGCATGAAGTATATAAAGTGTATATATAAAGTGCATTAAAAAATCATCGTATTCTAATTTCTTTTACTTTCCAATAGGCTTATTATTAATTCCGTGAAATATTCACGAGTCCCGCTAATATGCATAAACGTTTAAAAATATAATAGGATGCAAATGCTCGACTTCGTAACAGTAGATAAATATTTACATTTCAAGATAACACGGAATGCGCAGGGCAGCTGTGGAGCCTTGCAATCGATACTAAAAAGGGCACAATTACAAGTAATATGTATATATAATGATTAGAATATTAAGTCTTCCAGCTACCTGAAATCCTCTTGCATTATACTGAAAATAGGTGCCTACTAAAAGTGTTGGCTGCGTTTATGGGCCTACTAACAGCTCCCTAGCAAAAGTGATAGTATAAATAGAAACCTCTCTAAATAATTGGTCACACCAACAAAATGTTACAGGACAATACCTCACAAATGTCTCAGGAATAATGTTGAAGATATTTGTTGATAAAAACGTTAAGAACAAAATATATTCCGACTAAAGGAAACGCTAGATACGCAACACCATCTAACAATAGATAACTTGTCCTATAGAGGAACGTTATATAATTTGCCACGTTGCTTTAATTCTGAACGAACGTAGATAAGTTATTTCTGCATAAATTAGACTTTATGGAATTCTAAATAAACCTTCCAAATGAATGAAGAACACAAATTCAATTAGATTAACTGTTGCCAACCTTCTGTCCACTTGGCCCTTCTATCTCGGAACGCATCGAAAACTAATTAGTTATTAATAATTTCTTTCTCATTAATCTGCTAAGCCGAACATTCGAGTAAAATGTCGACTCAGTAAAAGCTTGTTTCGTATAATCCTCTTTAGCTTCTAAGTGCCACATTGCACATTATTTATACGCTCACACATACTGTCACATGTAAGTATAAGTATATATAAAATACATGTGTGTATATATATATATACATATAAATTTGTTTGTGCGTCTAAGTTTCTTTGCCTAAGAGTGCTTGTGTGCATTTTACATTAGGGGTGGGTGGTGGTATAAATACACGTAGAAGTATATGAGCATTGCTGTACCCATTTATCTTAAATCCTTACATACACGGACACACATACATATATAATTATATACTTCGATGTGTGCGTGCGTATATGTGTGTATATGTGTGTGTGTATGCATTATTCAACAAGCAGATTTCATTTACGAACCAATTGATGTCACAACGTAATGCATAATCAGTCTACTTGAAGCTGCTTTTAAAATGAAATTCTTGTTTGGCAGTTTCCAAAGCAGGAGTTGCATCAGCTCCCAGGATTAGCAGCAGCACTAAAAACAGTTTAACTTCGTCAGCTGTGATTGAAATATTCTTTGAAAATCACATTTAGATTTCGCATGAGTCTCTTATATCTTAATTGAAGACATTGATTGCAGATTCCACTTGTTATGATAAAACTAGCAATGATAATAAGAATAACTATAATACCTCATTCTATAACAAACGTATGAACCAATACTCAATATGACAGAAAGTGCAGCTAATCTGAAATTATCCTCTGTCCTCATTTAAAATCACTTGAATAAATGTATATATATATATATATATATATATATATATATATATATATATATATGTGCGTGCGTGTGTGTGTGTGTGTGTGTGTGTGTGTGTGTGTGTGTGTGTGTGTGTTAAATCGTTAATCTCAACTTCATTTTTTTGTCCCTCTCCATTTTTTCCTCTTATCCCTTTCTATCGAACACCGCGGGCGTGAAAAGTCGAAGATCTTCAAATTAATACACCTGCTTGTTGTTCTCTCACCTGTATCTGTCCTTTGTTTCCTGTACATTTCAACCATATATGCAAACATGCACACATATACACATACATACATATATATACATATATATGTATCATGGCTTCTTTTCCCCTTTCCTTTGCCGTTCTCTGTTTGTCCCTCTCTCTCCCTCACTCTTCTGCCTTTGCGTTCTCGTTGCATGCACGTGACCGTCGGCCATCTTTCTTTTTCTAATTTGAATTTCCATCTTTCTCTCTTATCAGCCACAGGGATGGGACACATTCTTATCTGTCTCCTGTCCGGACTTGTTTCTTCGAGTTCACCAACTCAGTTCGTCTAGGCTTAGCAGCCATTCCTGTTTGTTTTCACTGTCTTGTTTATGTTATCAACTTTGACCCTCCTCAAAATCCCAAATTTTATTTAATTTGCTTTGCGGGAGCAACTGTTATGTCGAAAACGTATCTTGTGAAATGCCACGAAATACTCGAAATACAAAGTAGTAAAAGAGCCAACAACTGATGAAGGGTCCTTTTTTTCATGTTACTTGTCTTGCTTTCCATGTTTTCGTTTTTCGAATTTCATGTTGTTTACATTCCATGTTGCCCTGTGCCCATATATGCATGTGTATACAAATATATGTATGTACATATATATATATGTATGTATGCTTATATATTTTATATATTATTTATATCATTATATGATTGAACACGACGCATCCATTTCCAAGTAAATTATATATATATACACGTATGTAACTGGTCTGAGAATAAGATAAGATGTGCATTCTTAGGACGCTTTGATAATAGGTCAAGCAACTATTCGAATTTACTTCGAACCACAATAGCAGCAACAATTGGTAATGATCTTGTGACCTTTTATTTTCTGGTATTAACAATTCTCATATTAATTCACATACATTTAGTTTTCTGATTGGATACACTACTGCTGTGACTATTCATCGCCGTCATCGCTGCGGGTGTTCACAGTTTTTGTCGTGTTGCCTTCATATACTGAACATCATCAATGTTAACATGGATCTACAAATATTTCGTTTGCGATGAGGAAAATATGGAAGAGTTGAAGAAAGGAGATGAAGAGGATGCTGCTGATGATGACAAGGATAACAAGGATGATGTTGCTGGTTCTGTTGATAATGTTAATGATGAATAGAAGGAGGATGTTGTTGTTGCTTTTGTTGTTGTTGTTGTTGCTGTTGTTATTGTTGTTGTTGTTGTTGTTGGTGGTGGTGGTGGTGGTGGTGGCGGCGGCGGCGGCGGCGGCGGCGGTGGTGATGGTGGTGGTGGTCGAGGTGTTGCTGTTGTTGTTAATGATGGAGGCGGAGAGTTAGCAGAATCGTTAGCACGCTGGGCAAAATGCTTAGCGGTATTTTGTCACTCTTTATGTTCTAAATCCAAATTCCGGTGTAGTCCACTTTGCCTCTCTACCTTTCGGATCACTAAAATAGGTACCATTTGGACACTGGAGTCGATGTAATCAGCTTACGCCGACCTCTAAATTAATAGTTGTGTGCCAAAATAGGAAATCATTATATTCAAGGTAGATGTCTGGCAGAATCATGTCCACACCAGATAAGATGTTTAGTAGCTTCCCTTCTAGCTGTGGGTTCTGATTTCAAATTCCACCGCAGTCGACTTTGCCTTTCGACTTTTCGGTGTTGATAAGATAAGTACCAGAAGAGCAGTGGAGCCGATGTTATTGATTTACCCTGCCCACAAAATCGTTGGATTTGTGAATATAAAATTATTATTAGTATTATTAATGTATTTCTGAAGTTATTGGTGGAATATAAAAATGCAATTAGTGTACATAAAGCACTATCGTTCCCAAGAGTTCCATTTTCAAAATCTTTTATAAAAACTGAGAACCCCAAAACGGAGCAATCACTGATGACAGCAAGAATGATATGTTGATGGTTATTGGTTTGAAGATTAAATTCAAATATTAAATTTCAAAATTATCTCGTAATCGTAATTTATTTGAACGCAATCACGTTTATCTCATATTTTCCTTTTATCTAAATAATTACACGGACCAATAAAACAAAATCTTTTTCTGTTTTCACAAAATTCTTGAAAGATATGGACCTGAACAAAAGGGTTTTCATACACAGAAACTGAAAATGATATACATTTACTACCATCACGTCGATGTTTTAAGAGGCGGGAACCAAAGATTTAATTTTTTTCTCTCATTAAAAGAGAGCTTATGAGAAACAAGACGTATCTTACAAACTTACATAGGAATTGGTTTTTCTTCAAAACTAGAATGTTTTCTCAAAGTTCTACTGAAATCCTGGAAAAGTTATAAATTTTTACAAACAAATTACTTTATTGTTTATGGCTAATTTCACATGAAATTGTACTTGGATGATTTTCATCAGTTTCCTGATTTTCTCAGGAAGTTCTCGAGCAAAGTTCGGGCAATAGTCCGCCATTGGATGCAAGTTCCAATTGCCTTGATACAACTGTTCAATTATTTTGATTTTATATTTTGACGGGAATATTCTCCCTGCTCGTGATTTGTGTCCACAAGATTTTTAAAGAATTTATCAAAGTACCATTGGAGAAAGTGTAGCTTTATGCACATATTTGCTCCCAAATTTTGAAAGTTCTCATGTCGACTATTTCGGCAAAGCTGGTTGCTTTCTTGTTGCCTAGAAAGTCATTTAAAACTATCACGAATGAATTCTGCTGCTTCAATGAAATTAATTGAATTTATAAAGCTTCCATCTTTCATCGATTTCTGTTTTAAGTGCCATCAAATATTCCAGCTTTTATCTTTTCACTACTGAGACCGGGAAATGTGCCGCATATGTAATGAATACACGGTCAACCTTTAATCAGATATTTAACAAATACTTCATAATGGCAAGTTCCATATGAAGTGGAGGTAGGGTGATTTTCCCGGTTGAACTAAAGGCTCTTCAACCTTATTAAAAGATTCTGGAGCTAATGTTCGCTGAGGCTATTCTTTGATCTCCCAATATTTTTCCTTGATTTATTATGAAAAATTATAAATAAATCGTAATTAAAAACTCTACCGTATTTTCACATGTAAACAAATGCAATTTTGTAAATCAAGACGAAAATTGTGAAAATTATGGGTGGTGAGGTGTCTTGAAATCTAGACGATATAAGGCATATTCCAATTTTGTATACAGCATATCTAACAGCACGTTAGGAACAAGCTAGAACGTCCAGACAACAAAATGCCTGTTGGTTTGTAGCATTTTTAGGATTAAGAAATTCAGGTGAGAAACTGAGTGACTGTTCAGACGCTGCATTCAGTGCCCCTAAGGCGCTTGTTTTACGAACATACAACCTTGCAGTATTATTTGTTGATTTCTTTACTTTTACTCCTGATAGTGTGTATTTTCGCGGTCTTGCTCACGATACATATATGCATGTAACCGTAACCATACGACCACTTTAGATTGCGCTTGGAATCACTTCGAGTCTTGTGTTCTTTTCTATCAATCTTTTCCTCATCTTTAAAGTGTTTATTATACACACGGTAAACTGTTACTTTTGGAATCTTATTGGCAGTGTCTTGGCGCACGCCAAAGCAACAAAGGTGGAACGATTCTGCTGTTCCATGACCCGTTGTCGAATCATTTCATTTTTAACTTGAAAATAAAAAAAATGATTAGATTTTCAAGTAAGGTTTTGTGAAAAAATGAAATGTTAAACACACTGAGTCAACTGCTCAATTTATCTGGAAGAACTTGCATGTATGTATGTATGTATGTATGTATGTATGTATGTATGTATGTATGTATGTACGTATGTATGTATGTACGTATTTATGTACGTATGTATGTATGTATGTACGTATGTACCTATCTATCTCCCGCCTCTCACTATATGTATATATGTGTGTGAGTGAGTGCGTATGTGTATATATACGTACATACGTTTGTTGATATGAACAGACATTTTAGCTAGCTTACTCTCAACGTGTGCATGCATGTATGTTTGTAAGTATGTGTGTATTCATGTATACGTATGTATATATATGTGTGACAGAGTAGGCGTCATCGTGATAAATTCCAAAGTGCATGCGTGTTAGAATGTCTGGGCTTGTGAAAGAGAAAATATATGTATCTGTGTATATTGAGAAAGAGAGGGAGAAAGAGATTGTAAAAGTTAACCTAATCGCAGATGCAGAGAAAAACTAATATTCAGATAATATGGTAAATTATTGACATTCAGGATCTATTACAACAGATTTTCGATCCGTATTGTCTTTAAATAGTTGTTCTTCATAACTTTTGGACGTTATTATATGATACGATATGAAATTTACACAGACGTATAAAAAATATTCTATCTTACATATAACAAACATTTCCAGAAAGTTCATTCTTGCTTTCGAATATAGCGCAAATTATTCATCCTTCTCTATCTCTTTCACCATTCTTTATAACATGTCTCAATAAACAATTTTGACAGTGAGAGATCATGCATTATTGCAACGTAAATCGTGTTTATGTAGTAAAAGAGGTTTATTGTTTTTCGTTTTTTATCCTTTAGGCACATATGTTATTATAACTTTTCTAATATATTCTCTTATCTATTTGTAATATTTTCCAAACAGTAAGGGCGGAGTTATAATGAACCACACATCAATGCTAAGGCAATGAATCATCATTAGCTATTCGTTATTACAATACATATTTTTCCCCTTAGATGTAAATAAGTAATTTCGTTTAGTTCTATTCTGCACGTATATGAAAATACAAATGTATAGATATACACATATATAATACAGATTTGCGTACATATGTAAATATATGAAAGTGTATACAAATGCATGTTTGTTTGTTGTTTATAAATATATATATATATATATATATATATATATATATATAGTAGGTAATTACATATGCGAACAAGCGTGTATATACACGCAATTGTATATAAATATATACGTGAGTGCGCACGTGTGTGTATGCATCTATGTATCTACGAATATATGCATACATATACATATATATGTATACATGTATACATAGATACATATATGTGTATATATATATATATATATATATATATATATATATATATATATATATATATATATATATATATATATATATATATATATATATATATATATACAAATATATATGTATGTATATATGTATATATATATATATATATATATATATATATATATTTATATATATATATATATATATGGGTTCGTGAAATGTTCTAAAGAATATTCCATATTTTGATATATGCTTATTTTCGGAAGAGAGTGATGCATTAGCAAGGTGTAAAAATTTACTGTTATATGCACCAAATAAATGTGATAAATGATTTACTACAAACGTAATATCTTAAGATTCAACACTCAACATACATGAACATATATGATTTTTAAAGATCAAACAGAAGTTTTGCATTATACGCTTCAATTGGAAAATCTCGGTGGAAAATGTAGAAATAAGACATTTCTTGCTGTCATTAAATAATGTACAGAGAAGAGTGCCATGGCTGGGCTACCACTGTCAAGAGTTTTGTCGAACAAATTCCTCTATCCCCGCTTATTAACTAGAAGCACAGTAGCAAACGTGTCCTCTAGCTATGGTGTAAGAAAGAGAAACCAAGGACACGCAACTGCCTATACACACACACACACACACACACACACACACACACACACACACACACACATACACACTCACTCACAAACAAACACACGCATAGACATTGAGAGGTAAATAGACAAACAAATATATAGATAGATAGAGAGATAGTTAGATAGTCAGACAGACAGACAGACAGATAGATAAGTTATAGATAAAGACAAAGATGAACAAGAGTTTCTCAGCAATTGTTTTACGTCAATTATTATTTATTAATCATTTTCAAAAGGAATGCATCCCATCTAACAACTGTTTCTGCTAGCAATGTTCTTTGGTATCACCTTTATCAGAGTGGAAAATAGATAAATAGATAGATAAATAAAAAGAAGCGACGGGAAAAAAAGGAAAATTTGAATAAGAAAATGTTCGTAACAGAAACAGCTATTAGACGGGACGCAGTGTTGTAAATAATTAATAGATAATTGATACAAATCAATTATTGTTCATCACTATAATCTTTCTCTTCTCTCTCTCCGCGTGACCGGTTTTCGAATAAACCTGACCTTTCTTTCTTGGTTCGACTACTATCCGTGCAACATCTATATTCCTCCCCATGCCTGTCACCTCTTACGCCCCTGCCGTAAGGCTTCACTTTTACAGACGCCAGCTTATTTTGATTCGTCCTAAGTCGAAAAACGCCTGTTGTTATATCCTGTTATTTGCATTGGTATTTTTGTACCATTTCTCCTTTTTTCCGTCCTTGTTTTCGTATACATTCGCTGCTTTCTTCCAAGGAATCTAATGCTCTTAGCTTAGTTTTTCCTTGGGGCTGGCCAGATTGGAGCAATCTCGAGTATAAATAACCAGCCGAAATTGCAAAGATAATCTGGAACTTGACCGAGGAAAGAAAACTTCGAATGACCCGTCCGTGTTTTTTCTTGTCCCTCTTTTGTATCATCTGTCTGGATGTTTTGGGTTCTTGTCCCCTTTTTTGTATTCCTTTATATATATATATATATATATATATATATATATATATATATATATATATATATATATATATATATATATATATACTATATACATGTAGATATACATTCATAAATACACGCACCCACACGCACACATGTACCCACGTACGCACACGCGCGCACACACATAAACGCACACACGCAGGCACACACTCACTCACACACATATATATAGTCAATTCGAGGATGTCAAGTCTTCATCAGTGATTAAATAATCCGGAAAAGTTTCAGTGGTTAATCACTATCATATAAGGAGAAAGTTTCGACGATATGTCAAGGATTATTATAGTAATACATATTGTTAATAATGAAAGAAAGAAAGTGGAGATTTATGGATGTATAATTAGTTTATTTATATGATATAATGAGGTTGAAAGTTTTTTTTTTAATAAAAGCAATACAAGTGAATTATAATGCTCTAATAGAAATGGCAGATGTCAAAATCCTCTATATATTTTTTCAATTCATGTCCGTTGGTGACTGGTAATTCTAAATATTTGGGTGGGGTCCTATGCTAGGAATTGGTCATCATTTTCAAATATATGGGGCAGAACCTCATCAGGGCTTTATGAGCTTATGCAAGGAATTTTAGTTGTAAGTAAAAATAAAATAAAAATAGCATAAAAATAAAGTTAAATTAAGAAGATAAAAGATATGTGAAGAAAAGTATAAATGTATGTAAGATATATATATATATATATATATATATATATATATATATATATATATATATATATACATACACACATGCATGTGAATCGTTGACGATTTTCTAACTCCGGTTGCCCTTCTACTGGACTTTCATCTGTTTCTGAAAAAGAGCCTCTGCTCGAAACGTTGAACTAAACATTTTCTTTCCTTTCCTGAGCGTCTGTTAATACATTACATGCACCACGTCTTCGCGTTGTTGTTATTTGTATCTGTTCTTTTGGGAGTTATATACATATATATGTTTGTATATATATATATTATATATATATATATATATATATATATATATATATATATATATATATATATATATATATATATAGATAGATAGATAGATAGATAGATAGATAGATAGATAGACAGACAGGCAGGCAGAAAGACATACAGACAGACATACAGACATACAGATAGATAGATAGATAGATAGTAGATAGATAGATAGATAGATAGATAGATATATAGATATGTGTGTATGTGTGTGTGTGTGTGTGTGTGTGTGTTTGTACAGAGAGAGAGGTGGGTCAGATTTTCAGGCAGTTCCGTCTACCAATTTAACTTCTTAGGTATTGGTTAGCCCATGGTTGTACTAGAACACAGAATAAGTTGGTTGCAAAGCGAGCCTCTTACACTCAATACATGTACAAGAGCAGAACAAAGTCGCATTAATCTCCTCCTGGAATAATCTAATCATATCCTTTCCGACATCAATTGGTGTGTTTCTCATTCGATGTTACTCAAGCACCCGTTTTGTGACATTTCACTTTTATTCGCAAGTAATCCGTTCATGGCTGTTTGCTTGTTTTAGCCGGTTATAATGTATTATAATGAAACCATTCTTTATTCACATTTCGTTAATTTACTTAACAAATTTTGTGGATTCAATGTTTTTCACACGATTTTCGGTAAAAATTTCGTAAATTTAATCTTCAGTTTATGAAATGCTAGGAAAATTTCTAAATTTCATTTCAAATTTTACGACATTTTTATTAATTTCAGTAATTAATCTCAATGATTCGCAACCATAAAATACAGTATAAATTATTACTACGTTAACATTTTTCTTCTTTTTGCGATTGTAATTCTTTCAAAATAAGAGCAACACACAAAATGCAATTTTAGCTACACATGGAACTTCACTTTATATTTTACATTGAATATTTATACAGGTGACATGCGAAAAAGTATCATTTCCCTCAATACAATAGACAATGTGAAATAGTGACTAATTTCTATATACTATCTACGGCTTACATAGAACAATAAATAATTACTTCTGCCCAGTGAAAAAGTTAGAGGAAAGACAAAATGTCGTGTTACAAGAAAGCATATACAGAGGAAAGCATATGCTACTGGAAAGCATTTATACGCAGCTTAAATTAGATGAAAACGCATTCTGAATCAGGAATTAAAAGAAATTTGTCAAAAACAGATTTTATCTGTTGGTTTCAGAATGTGACCTGACTACATATTTATGTGAATGAACGATTGACTGAAAATAATACACAATGATTTTGCTTGCAATCATAGGAGGTATTTCATAACAGTTTAACTATATACCATATTTTGCATTTCTTACGTCCGCATCGTCAGATGATAAATCTGACCTTGGATCTTGAAAGTTTGCATGAATCCTGGCTCATTTAAATCTCTTGTAGCTGTAGTGCAGCTTTGTATTGTCTAATTTTGTTTTGGAAGTACTTGGAATATTGGTCAGTTTATGACAACAGTTTCTTCAATGACTCTGGAGGTTGGGTTATTTCAGGGAGTTTACCCTTTCCTCTATTGCAGCACAGTGCAAGTGTCTCACCAGGCCACTCCTTGCTTTACAATATATGCGCTCATTTGCCATTGCACAAATGAAAACTCTAATGTCATCTACATAATAAACCGCTGCATCATAATTGAAAGCTGCATCATAAAAGTTGCTTCCCTGACCTGTTGCAACGGCTCATCGTTCTGCAGTGGAGATCCTATTCCTAGTTAGCTGCGCATACATCTGTTCATAACTTTGAGATGCTCTGGCTTTTGAAGTGCACAGTCTGTTCGTTTCCCGGGACAGAGACATTCTTTTAGCCGACCATGACGTTGTAGATAAATGTGACATTTTCCTTCTAGGCATGGTTATATGAGTATGCAGAAATACACGTGGGCAAATGATAGTAAACAAAGAAGATAGCAGGGTAACGGAAATTATATTTCTTAATACGACGAGCAGAAAGTAAATGTGAAATTTTCAGGGAAATGAAGAATTGTACGGGTTGAAGCGAAATTTGTCAGTGAAACACAAAACTGTTGCAAGAGTAAATACGAAATTTGTAGGGAAATTACCTAATTGTACGGATTTAAGTGAAATTTATGGAGTTACTTCTGTCAGCAAATTATGTATGAAATTACTTTCATCAGTAATTGTGAACTTCTTTCTGTCAGTAATTTGTCGTTGTTGTTTGTAGATAGCGATTAAAAATTTACAGTGGAAACAATAGCGATTGAACGTAAAGTGAAAGCAATAGCGCCTGAAAAATGAAAGTGAAAACAATAGAGAGTGAGTGAGATAAAGAGAAGGAGGGAGAGAGAGAGAGCTAGCTAGTTAGAAAATAAGATAGATATAGAAAGAAAGAATGAAAGAAAGAAAGATAGATAGATAGATAGATAGATAGATAGATAGATAGATAGATAGATAGATAGATAAGATATAAACAGATAGATACAGAGAGATAGATATATATAGAGAGAAGGGCAGAGTGATATAGATAGCGAGATATACAGGGTGTCCACAAAGGCTGGGTACATGGGGATTAACACATACTTTAAGAAATTATTATTTTTTATATCTAATTGTTTATGTTATGATTTTATTTACACCGTGTAAATAGAGAGATATAGACAGATAGAGATAGATAGATAGATAGATAGATAGATAGATAGATAGATAGATAGATAGATAGATAAGTAGATAGATAGATAGATAGATAGATAGATGGATAGGGAAATATAAATACCGAGAAAAAGATAAGTGATATCGATGTGAGTGATGCTAGAAAACTTGATGTACAGCGGGGATGAATTTTTGGCAAGGGATTTTTACGCTGTAAACCGGGCGGTGTACGTCGCTGGATTTCGGTTGACTGGTTTGTTTACACTCTGTAAGAAAATAACGATGGTAGGTTGCGTGCCGTCGATTATTCTTTCACCCTCTTGGATGATGTGTGTGTTTTGCTAATAATGGTATTGGTGATGGCAATAATGCGACCCTGATGAGATGGAGTATCCAGAAATTTGTAATATGTTGTAATTTGTTACAATATTTTACGAGACATCTTATGATGTGGTTTATTTTTCCGGGATACCCTATTGAAATGTGCATAGGTTTGGCTTATTGTGGTTGTTTCTGTTATTATTATAATTGTTGCTGCAATAAAGTATCTTCAATGCATTGATTTTGAGCTCTATCCTTTAAGAGACATGTATACATATATATATACAAAAACTCAACTGTGAGTTTTTGGCTAAGACTGTTAACAGATACTATATATTTTGTAAAATTTGTTTTATAAAAGTATATATTTAATATATATTTTACAGTTCTACTGTTCGGTAGATACTGCTTTTTATCTGTGACGTCATGGAGCTATTCAAAATCGATGCATCTTTGAAGGATATTCCGATACCACCCAGGAATGTATTTATAAAGCAACTGATTGCCAGGACACATTCATTCATCAACAGAGTAAGATGGAAGGCTTATTTTTTAGAAAAGGGAGAACAACCAGTCAATAACGCGGATGTTAACTCGCAGTATAAAAGGCTTTTCAGATCAAGAAGCAACCCTCCATACAACCCTAGGCTGGATAGTTTTGAAGAAGAGCTCTGGACTGTAGTTAGAAAAATTAAAATGAAGAAGCAAATTACAAAGAACCATCATCTGGATTACCTAAGTGATATCACCAAGGAGATTAGCAGTCTAAACAGGATTTTAGTTAAATCAGATAAAACTGGTAATATGTATAAGCTAAAGAAGCAGTATTATTTGGAGCTTCTTAAAAAAGAAATTGAGAAGAACTATAAGACTACTAGTATGAACACACTAAGAAATGCGAATATGGAAACAAAAAAACTAATGAAGAGATTTAACCTCTTAAATAGGACTGAGCCTATAGTGCCAAGGCAACCGAGGTTCATATTGAAAGATCACAAGAATAATTTTTGGACTGATCCTAAATTAAGGCTTATTTGCCCGGCTAAGTCGGATATAGGGACACTAAGCAAAAGTATATTAGATAAGTATATCCCTGTAATAATTGGAAAACTTAAGCTACAACTGTGGTCCAATTCTAAGCAAGTAATAGATTGGTTCAATTCCATTAGTGATAAAGATAATGTCAAATTTATACAATTTGATATAGCTAATTTCTATCCCTCAATTAATCCTTCTGTTCTTAATAAAGCATTGTGGTTTATGCACAATAAAGCTGGGCTTTCTAGAGAAGAGATTAATGTAGTTTTAGCTGCCAGGAAATCTTTTATGAGGTTTAATAACAAAATTTGGATTAGAAAGGGTACACCTGATGCGTTTGATGTACCTATGGGTAGCTCAGATTCGGCCCAGGTTGCCGATGTGGTTTGTTCCTTTATACTTGATGAGTTAGCTGATCAATTCCCAGATATCAGAGGGGGTCTGTATAGAGATGATTGTCTGCTATTTCTCAGAAATAGCTCAAAACAGCAAGTACAAAGGATAAAAAATAGATTAGTTAGATTTTTTCACAGAATGGGAATGGATATTATTTTTGAGGACACTATATCTGTAGCTAATTTCTTAGACGTTACGCTTGATCTGCATAATAAATCATATAGGCCATATCATAAACCTTTAACTAACCTGAGGTATATCAATAGATCTAGTAATCATCCAAAAGCAATAACAGATAACTTGGTCCATAGTATATCTTTAAGATTGTCCAACCTGTCTGCAAATAATCTGGTTTTTGAAGATGAGGCAAGGTTTTATAACTCCGCTTTGCTGGAAGCAGGATATAATGATAAGGTATACTATATTAAACCAGATTCTGCTTCCTCTATTGAAGATGTTAATAATAATAATATTAATAAAATTGATAATGTGAATAATAGCAATAAGGGTAGTTATAAAACTAACAATAATAATAATAAGGAGAATAATAAGAATAATGTTAACCCATTCAGTAAGCTAAAGCATAGGCCAAGATCCAACGATAGTGTACCAGGGGCTGAAAGTAGTAGGCTTAAGTTTTTTAGGGATAATAATGTAGGTTGTCATTCTAGGAAACAGGATAGTCTATGGTTCATCGTCCCTTATGGGAGGCAAGTAAAATCAAATTTAGTTAGTTTATTCAGGAATGTAGTTAGGAAACATTTTCCAATTAACTCGCTCTACTATAAGGTTATTAACGAGCATAAGGTAAGGTTCGGATTTTCAAACACCAAGAATTTGACCCAAATTATCGCCGCTCATAACTTTAAACTTTTATCCTCAAACTCTAGTCATAGTTCTGTTGACATAAACACAGAGGGTAATAATAATAATAATACAGGCAATGGTCGAGATGTTAGTCAAGACCAAAAGGATATGGATAATACCACTAACTTTGGTAATAAACTAATAGAAATATCTGAAGATAACCCTAATAGAATAAGATTCCTTAGTGCAAATGCTAAAACTAAAAACATTGTCTATAGGTGTAATGTTATAACGGATAAGAAGATTTGGAGTTATATCGGGGCTTCGTCACTTGAGGTCTCGAAACGAATTTCTAATCATTACTCTTCCTTTAGGGATAGGAGTAAGCAATATAGTACGGCGCTTAGTAATTTAGTTTGGAAATTGAAAGATGAGAAAAAGGATTACTCCCTTGAATGGTTGTTAGTAGGCAAATCGATGCCGTACGACAAGGGTAAAAGTACTTGTTCGTTATGTAACTTGGAATTATTTTCCATACTTTTTTCCAAGGGTCACCTAGTTAATAAAATAACGTTTAAAGCTTACAGATGTCTACATATGTATAGACATACGTATGCATTTTATAAATAGGAATTACCGGAATGTGTATAGGCACAAGTTCGAAATTAAGGAAGAGGTATATTCATCTCTATATATCTTACTGGAATTAGGTCTGTGGCGCAAATATATGAGTGTATATGTATATGGGTGTAGGTATACATGTGGAGACACGTGAGAGTGTATGTGTGTACGGAGACGTATGTGTATGTGTGTACATGTAAACATATATAAGCTTGTGTGTGTGTGTATGTGCATATGTATCGATGTATATATGGAGGTATAGCTATATGTGTGTATGTACATATGTACGCATGTGTGTATGTGAGTATGTATGCGTATATATGTAAATGGGTGTGTGTGTGTATCTGTGCGCGTTTATGTGGGTGCATGTGTATCTGTATGTGTGTATAGGTATATGCATGCATATGTGAGTGTATATATGTTTGTGTGTATATGTGTTTGGGTGTATGGTTATACATAAAAAATACATATAAATATATATGGGTGTGTGTATCTAAGTATAGGTATATGTGTGTGTGGGGGTAGGTGTGGGCATGTGGGTGGTGGTGTGCGGGGCGTGGGCGTGGGCGGGTATAATTAATGAATTAATTAATACACTATCGTTATAGGAAGATCCGATAGGAAATCTTGTTGTACAGCGGGGATGAATTTTTGGCAAGGGATTTTTACGCTGTAAACCGGGCGGTGTACGTCGCTGGATTTCGGTTGACTGGTTTGTTTACACTCTGTAAGAAAATAACGATGGTAGGTTGCGTGCCGTCGATTATTCTTTCACCCTCTTGGATGATGTGTGTGTTTTGCTAATAATGGTATTGGTGATGGCAATAATGCGACCCTGATGAGATGGAGTATCCAGAAATTTGTAATATGTTGTAATTTGTTACAATATTTTACGAGACATCTTATGATGTGGTTTATTTTTCCGGGATACCCTATTGAAATGTGCATAGGTTTGGCTTATTGTGGTTGTTTCTGTTATTATTATAATTGTTGCTGCAATAAAGTATCTTCAATGCATTGATTTTGAGCTCTATCCTTTAAGAGACATGTATACATATATATATACAAAAACTCAACTGTGAGTTTTTGGCTAAGACTGTTAACAGATACTATATATTTTGTAAAATTTGTTTTATAAAAGTATATATTTAATATATATATATATATATATATATATATATATATATATATATATATATATATATATATACATATATATACACAGACACATTTACAGACATCACAAACTGTCTCTCTCACACACACAGACATCACTGGAAATTGCTCTCCTATCCTTTCGCGGTATAGGAGTGCAATTTAGATGGCATATTAAACTATCATCTAAACATCATTTCTGGTGATTGTTATACACTCGAGCATAACGTCGTCAAATAAAAATTGCAGTCTTAGGTGTTGGCTGAAATTCAATTTTATTCGTTAATTCCGATCATTGCTACACCGAATCTTTTTCTTAATATGTTTATTCAAACATTGTAATTAGATATATCCGTAACATGATAGCCGTGAAGTTAGTCTATTTCTAGGAGTTCGTTAGTATTTGCTCCCTTAATTTTGCATTGACTTTTAATATGATTGCAAGGACAAAATAAATAAAACACTTGCCGTTGTTTGTAGACAGAACAGTCTGAGAGAATTTTGTTTTGCAGTGTCAATACTACATAATATTATTCAGTTATTCACCAATTGTGGTCCTTCGTAAAATAACTTGTAGTTAATCAGTTTTATTCCATCGATTTTCTAATCCATACATCTATATATTTGAGTTACACGTTTATTTTTAGATGCCAAAATATATATTTGGTATTATCTACTTGCACTTCAACAAACTGTTTTATGAAACAGAATTTACAATATAATCAACTTCTTTTCTGTATATTTCACTATCCTATTCTTAATTTGCTATATAACTAGGGAAATCGTTTTATGAAAATTATATTCTAGAACACTGCTCACGGTTGCAAAACTATCCATAATAATATTCTGCATAGAAATAAAAGCCAAACAGCTAATTAAGAAACCTAAACGAACCAGCAATCACAATTTTCCAAATCTAGAATAAAGAATTTCGTTTCCTGATTCTATTTCTGTAAACATATTAGCTGATTGTATACCATCACAAAGCGTAGTGTCTACTTGGTTCTTGGCACTTCAATAACGTATCATTGGTTCTTATATTCCTGACTATATTAAACAAATTACTTAAATCATCTGAAAAAGAATTTTCATTTTTACTGCATAATGCAAACGTTCAGATACCTCTTTGGTATGTTCTTATATTAAAAGAAAAATGCTGCAGATATATTTACAATATTCAGACATAGTCATCTCATCTGTAAGATAGAACCATATATTTTAAATTAGTATAACCTTCTGTTACTGTGCTCTTTCAAGATCTTTTTGCCGGGCTCCGAGGATGATGAGGGAAGTTGGAGAATATTGTATGACCCAAAATGTTTCGTGTAATATAAAATCAATCCGGATGCCTGGTAAAAAAAAATGACTCAATCAGTATGATCTTAATATTAATGAACGAAATGTTGTTGTTGCTGAGCGACAGACTAAAGTACAATGCTACAACAATATTTGTTTAGAAATTTCAACACACTCTTTCATTCACATGTTACGAGATGTTAAGCTGTATCCCAGCAAACTTAGATATCAAGCACTTTCCTTACGCTTCATATTGCGTCATTCAAACTGAGTTCTGTAGGCTCATCAAATATACTTCCATGTATAACATCAACGAAATATTTAATTCCATGTCACTATCCCTAAGGCTCCTATTACATTTGGGATGACGGCAACTTCTCAACATTTTGTATTTTAGGTTCGGTATTTTAATTCTACCCTACATTCTTTTCCCCGCCAACCAAATATTAAATGCGTAGGCAACATCACTTTAGCAGTGGACTCATCTTTCTTGAGTATGACGATATTTGAGTGCGAACGTTCACTGTGCCTATCTATTTCAGTGTTCATGTCACATAGTACCTGAACAACTATAGGTCTTCGAATATGTGGTCATTGTTACGTCAATAGTTTTATGCCATAGTCGATTAGCGTTGGACAAGAGCAGTGTTCTGAGAGCAATTCTGGGCGCGGAGGTTCATCGCCGGAACGGCCTATGATGGGAAACTTTTACCCTGGAAAAATGAATAGCAAGAAAATGTTGTCAAAGAATGATTAGGGAGCAATCGCGATTTAGAATAAAATAAAGATAAATGCTTGTCACGTGGCTAAACCTCTCCGTGAGATACATGGAGCATCAATGCAGCACTGTTCTATATGCAATCATTAGGTGTTCGGGTATTTGTGACTTTTCGATGCATGTCGAAAAGCTTTTGTAAATATAACAAGTTAAGCTCTTAGTTGAGATCACAAAGGAGATCATCCCAACATGTTTCTTTGACTTTGAAAAGAAGAGATTTCTTCGATTCCTTGGTGTTTATCGAGAAGGATATTTTCTGGTGAAATAAATTAAAAGGAATGGAAACACATAAGTTTCGTTACAGCTAAACCCTTGTTAGCCTTATTCAAGTCCTACTTTGTAGAGAAGCATGTCGGTTACGAAAATGAGGTGCTCTCGTTCATAAACTTGCTAACAAGTAGGTGACAGTGGTGAGAGGTTCTCGGGCCCCGCTCTTATTGTAGGTTCTACTCCAGAGATCATGGATAGGAGAGGATATATTGCAATTGTTTTCCACATAAAACATGTATCTATGGTTCTTTGCTGTCTTTGTATTAGAATGTCATTTGCTATATTTTGTGTTATTGTATTCCACAGCTAATTTGTTTTTATATATAATAGATTTTGTATTAAACCAATTGTTTCGGCATTGTCTTCTTGTCTTCCTTATAGTAAATGGAGAAAAGTGGAAGAACAGAATGACACTAAATATCAGAAAAGAAATGCATAAAAACAGGAGTGAAAAAGAAAACGTCAATAACGAATGAAAGCAAAAGAAATAAATTATTACCAGAAAAAAAAAAGAATTAAAAAAACAAAGAAATCAGGAAGAATGAATGAATGTGTGAAGGAAGAAATGAATGAATGAAAGAAGAAGAAGAAGAAGAAGAAGAAGAAGAAGAAGAAGAAGAAGAAGAAGAAGAAGAAGAAGAAGAAGAAGAAGAAGAAGAAGAAGAAGAAGAAGAAGAAGAAGAAGAAGAAGAAGAAGAAGAAGAAGAAGAAGAAGAAGAAGAAGGTAGAAGCACAAGAAAAATATTAAATGTGTCTGGAGAATAAGAAATAAACAAATATATAAAAAATTAAAATAAAATAGTATAAAACTAAAATAAGTTAAATTAACATTATCATTGTTGCTATAACATCAAGAATGGTATCAATAAATAGAATCAATGCAGTAGTAGTAGTAGTAGTGGTGGTGGTGGTGATGGTGGTGGTGGTAGTAGTAGTAGTAGTTGTAGTAATAGTAGTAGTAGTTATTGTTGTTATATTATGATAACTTCATTTTTCCGTTATCGTTCATTGTTAATACTACCCCCTTTTCATCCCCTTTCATCAGCAGTCATTAATATCATACATCAGTAATATTTTCAAAGGCAAACATATTTATTGATCCTTGTAGCAAAGTCAAGATGTCGTTTATAGAAATCCGATACCAGCCATATGCTTCTATAATTATTCGCAGTTGCATCAATGTACAATCCATTTGATATCTACAACGAGAATCGAATTCAGAAACTAATGCCTACATTGTTTGTTAATCAATGTAAAATATGGCTGGTTAACTGTCTTTGTGAAGGCTGGAACAAATATGACAATTATTGTACAATCGTATTACGGATCATGGTTCGTCAGGTTCTGCATATTTCCTGTGAATGATAGAGATAGCAGAGTGATAGGAAATAAGTTCTTCACAGTACATGACAATATAGAAACAAACACAATTATATCATATGTAACTGATAAGCATTGGAACATACATACACACACACGCACTCACATACACGCACATATATAGTGATAAATATAACGTTTCTTTTTCTACTATCACGCTAACAAAAATAGAGTAGAAGTTATAAGACTATAAAGGCAACGGGGAGTGTGTAATGTCAGACGTGAGATGAACGTCACAGATAGTATAAGATGTTTATCATGCAGCCCTGGCTGGCAAACAAGAAAAGAGTGAATGAATAAATAAGCCAATGCAAATGAGTAGGCTGGTGTAAGATGTTAGCCTTATGTCGTTTTAATATTCTGATAAAATTATTGTGTGAAAAATAATTCTGCGATAATGATAATTATATGTAAATATTTCAGTGTTTGTAACTATTACTTTTATATTTTTATAGATATAGTATCAAGATTTTTTATCTAAATTTTATAAGCATAATTAAAGTGATTCTATTGATTTACACTTAACAGCCTTTCTTAGGAGAAGAAGACGACTCAATTATTTCCGTGCTTTAAATACATTAGTCAATGTTAAAATTAAGTTTAAAAAGCAGCTACGATAGGCGCAGGCGTGTCTGTGTGGAGTGGTACGACGTTGGCTTCCCAACGACATGTTAACGAATTAATTCCCACAGCATCGTCTCAGGCCGACCAAAGCCTTGTGAGTATATTTGGTAGACGGAAACTGAAAGAAGCCCGTCGTGTGTGTCTGCGTGTGTGTATTCATGTCTGTATTTGTCACCACCACCCCATGAAAACCGGTGTTTGTGTGTTTACGTCCCCGTAAATAAGCGTTTGGGCAAAAGAGCCCGATACAATGAGTACTTGGCTTAGAATGAAAATACGTAATGGGATCGATTCTTTCGACTAAAATTCCTCAAGGAGGCGCCCCTGCATTACTGCAGTTTAATGCATGAAACAAGTAAACGATGAAAGATAGATAAATGGACAATGTGTAAATACAGAACACATTAATTCCTACCCATTTAATTTATCCATTAAGATCTCTGGTAGCGTAATATATTTGACATGTTGGTAATCATTGCTCTACATGTTGTCCACCTGACGAAGATATTACTCTAACTTCACAGAACTATAAATAGTACGTGAATCATGTGTCTGAATATTTAAATGTGAACCATACTTAATTTTCTAGCTTGTGGATTAACAGTACGGTAGGGAGTAGTCGTGTGTCTCCAGTTACTCTTTACTCTCTTTTACTCTTCTACTTGTTTCAGTCATTTGACTGCGGCCATGCTGGAGCACCACCTTTAGTCGAGAAAATCGACCTCAGGACTTATTCTTTGTAAGCCTAGTACTTATTCTATCGTTCTCTTTTGCCGAACCGCTAGATTACGGGGACATAAACACACCAGCATCGGTTGTGAAGCGATGCTGGGGGGACAAACCCACACACATATATATACGACGGGCTTTTTTCCGTTTCCGTCTAAAAGCTTTGGTCGGCCCGAGGCTATAGTAGAAGAAACTTGCCCAAGGTGCTACGCAGTGGAACTGAACCCAGAACCGTGTGGTTGGTAAGCAAGCTACTTACCACACAGCCACTCCTGCGCCTATTTAATCATATTTCCTAAAACAGTTTCATGATTTTAATTCCATAAAATTTATGTTTTTTTTTTTAGTCTGCAATCGTCTTCAAATATCAAATTCTAAAGTTTTTAAATCCAGCAAAATATTGCCACAAGTTTGTGAATTATTGGTTTAAAACACGAAAGCAAATATAACGCTTTCAAATATTATGTTTGGAGTTCAAACGCCGTTCACAAATATCTAGATATATTAAAGAATCGTTTACCTGAAGGTGATCGGTAAATATTCAGATCAAATAAATATTGAAAACAGATATATGAAAGAAGTGAAATTTAGAAAGAAAATACACAACTACAATCAAATTCTCCGTGTGCTTCTACCTCATATCTGATATAGAAACTTTAATGTGAATAACTTTCATCATATTTCCTCATTCACCTGATATATTTTCCTGAGTTTAATATTTCCTTGCTGTTGACGATACTTTCTCTTTGTAAAGAGCGTTTATATATTCTAGACTTATACTAATGTATTCACTAATGCTAACAAAATGAGTGAAAGCCGATGAAAACTGATAATATTCGAAACAGAGAATCTACAGACAGAGACTTCATGCTAACAATCTACTAGTGAACTAGAATATTTCTTTTAATACACTTACGTTATGAGGTAAAATGCATGTTACCGCGTAAGAATATTCCTGTACACACTAGTATTTAACTTCCTGATAAATCATTCCATGCATTCATAATCTTCCTATATTCTAATCATACTTTCATTCTTCTTTGAAAATTATATTATTTAGTGTTCTATAACGAACTTGCTTCTAAATTCGGTAACGTATTAATATTTCTGAACAACTTAAATATGTATTCCATATAGTAATATGCAATTTTTCATAACAAATTTTAATGATGTCTCTCAGTAAAAGTTTTCCATATAATTTCATGATATGGAAATGAAAGATAATTTTCTATGTAACGTATTTATTTCTGAATATCTTTACCTTTCTCATTGTGTCATATTACGTGTAGATAGTATTTTATTTGGGAACAATATGTTCAAAGTTATAATTAAATATTCAATGACACAGTGTGTATATTTATAATATTCCTTGATACATCAATGTACATACATGATATATATAGAAGTATTTAGTATCAGTATTTGATATAGAAGTATTTTGCACATTTCTATGCAAGTGTATTATGTGTGCATTTGACAGGCTGGGAGATTATAAATATATATTTTTACTATTGATTCTGTACAGTTTCAGCTTTATTTCAATGTTATTTCGACGGCTTCACTAAAATTGCTGCAAACGTCTTCAACATCACATGATGACTTCTTTCTGTCCATTGCCAATCTGTGGGGATTATTTTTATTAAGGAAGGAATAACTTGTCAAAGAAGTATTTTACGCTTTGAGACCAAGTATGCTGCCGTGTAAAATAACCACTGTTTTCTCGTACCGAGGTAGTTTACTTGTGCCAAGCATCTACATCTACATCATATCTCACGCTACTGTCTTACATAAAAATCCTAGTGTGTAATGGGGACATAAATGCAAGCAAACTTAAAATGGTCATTCTTGGAACGACTCTGCTTGACAGCAAGAACCGTGAGTACTAATTAGATCAAAGTAAGAATAAAATCTCTATTTTCGCTTAACGTACATCATCATCAGCAGCAGCAACAACAACAACAACAACAACAACAACAACAATTATCATCATCATCGTTGTCGTCGTCGTTGTTTCATCGTCTGTGTCCTTATTATCCACCTCCATTTCATCATCATCATCATAACTATCATCAGCTAATCCATCTGGATAGAATTTAGTAAATCTTTCGACATGTAAATGCCATTTCCGACCACAGTTAGATGATCAGAGGTGTTCAGTTTCGGAACCAGGTTAACCTTGTCAACGTCATAGATATTAATGTCTTCAAACAGCCTGTAAAAAGAGAGAAGTTGTCAAGTTGAACACTGTTTTAAATATATAGATTTCATTTTACGTTATAAAGAGGCTCGCATTACGATGAACATTTAAAGGTCACATTTTGTGGCTCGCAATAATATATATTAGTCTTGAAAATCTAATGTATAGAACATGGCAGAAAAGATACACAGAGATTACGCATTATTAACATTAATTTTGCATACAAAAGCTTTATAAGAATCCAGATAGTTAATAAGTAATAGTTTATATAGAATATCATTTACTTCAAACTTTAAAATTAAGCAGGATAAAATACAAATGAATCGAATTTTCTAAAACGTTTTACCATGCTTAACATACATGTTTCGAAAGTTCAGACCATTTTAGACGCAAGTATGGTTGAATAACGTTTTGCATACTTCTAACATTTTCCAACTAGTCTATATGAGGTACACCATTTTTATTTGATTATACGCATACACACACACACACACACACACACACACACACACACACACATACACACACACATATATATATATATATATATATATATATATAAGATGGCGGTGGGAATAGAACAGAAGTAAATCGAAGACATTTCAATTTACGAGGGAATTTAATAAAAAATTATTTAAAAGTTATAGAAAAGATATTACCGGTTTCCATGTATCGCATCTTATCAAATATCAGTAAAAATTTATAAGAATTTGAAGTGAAAACAATTTATCTTCTGACTGGAGGGTGAAGAACATGTCTGAAGATTTTTCACTGAAGTCTTCTTTAAATAGATAGTTTGGTATTGAGTTCAAAGTGTTAGAGAGTGAGCGAAGGGGTGCCAATTGTCTAACAGAAATCTTTGTGTGTGTTTGTCAAAGGAATGGCTAAAAAGCATTTCTTGAATGGGTTTTATGTCCACCTATGTGAGTATGTATGTGTGTACTGTTTAATGTCCTTTCAAATATACATATATATATATAACTGCAAATGTGCCGCCGTGACGCTGTGATGCTATGGTGCTGTGATGCTGTAGCATTGTGGGACTGTGTGGTGAGGAATTTGTTTCCCAATCACACGAAACCACATGGTTGCAAAGCTAGCTTCTTTAACACATGACCATGCCTGGAAAAGTATTATGATTAATTCCTAAAGTTTATGCAAGAAATTTCGAAATATTCCATATCTTAAATTCATGTTTAAACATGAGCTTTAGATTAAAAATGTTAAAGTTCCGGAGGAAATACCTTCAACTGTTTTGCTTTATGCTTTTTACATTTACATTTCAAATGTCTTTTACTTTTAAATCACTGTATCCATATAATAAATGCCAGTAAATCACTGGAGTTTATTAGACTGACTGCAAAACTTTTCAAAAATGCTTGGCTTTATTCCATCTTAAGAAAATTGTACAACTGTTGTATGCAATACCATTACGTAATATATCTGCTATTGAATTCCTTCTCTCTCTCTCTTTCTCTCCCTAAATATCAGTATATAACGCTGTTTTCCTGAAATATCTGCGTGCTGCGTCTTCCGAAGAACTGAGGAAATTAAATATTGAAATAATAAGCTTTATTTTCCTTTTACTTATTCGAGAATCAACCTCAGGCAGGGACCAATGGTAATTTCCAAGACTGGAAATAAGGATAGGCCGTATAGTTTGTAACTTAAGATATTATTACTGAAACTGGACATGGAGATCAGAAAGGATTCATATTTGACGTAATTTCAGGATTGGTGTAAACTATATTTTGTGAAAAAAAATTCGAGATTGGCAAACGAATGAGAACACGTAAGACCTTCAGGAAGGTCGGACTCACCGAACTAACATGACATTTTCCACAACTGAATAATTAAGTGATATTATTTATCAGTTTCTACCTCAGGCCTCAAACCACATATTGCGAGAAAATTGATCAAATGATTAAGTTGATATGAATCCTATTACATGAATGATATATTTATATCGATCAAAAGCGTAGAGTCTGTTTCGGCGTTGTTCGAACTCAGAACGTTATGCTACTACACTAAAAACCACAAATCCGATGTTCTACCACTTTTTGATATCCACCACTCTTGGTGACATTAATTATTAAGCTACAGTAAGTGTTGTTCGAAATGTTTATGCAGTAAAATTACATTAGAATAATTATTGATTTCTTACATTAGTAGAAATCATACAACCGAAATAATCACGGTGACATACGCGTGAATTCGTGTTTAGAACCAGATTAGACGAAAAGTAGTTATGTATTTCAAAAGTAGTTGGAATATTATGTGTTCACGTATTACTGAATATGGTGAGTGGCGTTAGTGAAGTGAAACCTTGAAATCCAAACTTGCAATAATTAATAGTGTTATACAGCAACATTTACAAAGAAGGCAATTGTACTGACATAATTTTCAGGACCATAACTATTGGACGGGAAATACATTGTTTAATAGATTCAGTCAAAATACTTAAAATCCACTCTAGATAACAAATATCGCAGTAGGGTGTATAGGTCTAGTGTAAAGAAATAGCGCAATATATTTGTCGGGTGCTGTTTCGACTTCTTTTATAAAGTAATACATGCTAATTTCCATCAAATGCACGAAGCTTATTCCTAATTATTGGCTAGAAGGAACAAACGATTAGATTAATGACAATTAACAAACATTTGTCGCTCTGCAACCATCATTTTCTGCTCGTCAGGGTAAATATTAAATTGACCTTTACGAGATCAGAGTTTAATAAATACCTAACGTAATGCCGACATGTATTTTGTTATGCATTTGAAAGATTCAGTAACCGTTTTTCGAAGTTAATATTGGTTAGATACATTGGCACATGACCAGCAATTTTAAAGGGGATGGAAGCACTCCATTGCTCAAATGGTATTTATGTTATTCACTCCTGAAAGAGGAAAAGTAAAGTTGATGTCGATGGAATTTGAGCTCAGAACATACAGAGGGGCGAAATGCTGTTAGGGATTTCGCCTGGCGTACGAACAGATATTGCCAGCTCGCCATTAATATCAAAATATGTTCTGAGTAAAATACTTTAGTGAAAATGACAAAAAATAGTATATAGTTGATATTCATGTAATTTAACTCTGATCCAGGAAATTAATGACACGCAAATAACCGAATAAGAATAATAGCCATACAACCATCGCGATGAGGAACATTATAGAGGAGATATGAAGAACTGAATATATAGAGTAAGGCATTATAATATTGACATGTGGTACACTCTCTGTGGTAAAGTCTATGCTGGTACGCTCACACGATTCTACTGATGTCGCCACGTAGGTGACAAAGATGCACAAGTTAGTGACCTAGGAGGGTCATGATGAAAGACCTATATCTGAGTATGTGACTGTATGATTTTGTTTTGGTTTTCACATAAAAATATAAAATAAATCAAGTCAAACATGAAAATTGGGGAGGGAGGTCAGTGCACTTGACTTGTTACAGGGTGCCGGAAACTGACTGGAAGACGGAAGATATCCTCAAACCGGAAACTTGGCCCGAATGCTTACAACATCCGAAATGCCAGTTGGTGGTGATAAATGGGGCGATGGATTAAGTCACCACCCGAGAAAGCAATTTCGAGATTTGAGCATAGAATGCAAAAAGCTAGAATAAATAAAACAAAGCAACTAGTCCACCGTTCTTACAGTGCTGCTATTCCACCATTTTGGATTGATATGCTTTTTATCGAGCCCAAAAAATGAAAATCAGCAAGAGCCGCGATAGGCTTTTAATATAGACAGCTGAGAGTCGAAGCAAGTAACAGAAAGCAGTCATTGGGTGATTGAAATGTAACTCACTAGTTTTAAATACTGATAAATTATTTATTTGTGTAATTATTTTTATTGGATATGAGACGAAAGCTTTTAGTATGAGGTTTTATTTAAAATTCAATATGGACCCCAGAGTCACATAGGAATTGCGTCAACTGATTTCACCAGATAATATTGTGGGATAGGTGAAGACATAACTTCTCGTATCCGCCCTTCAAGTTCTCCCAAAGTCTTTGGTTTGTTACAGTAGTCTTGTTCACTTAACGAGCCTCAAAGAAAGAAGTCACAGGTTGATAAGTCGGATCTCCTAGATAGCTACTCTCGTGGACCACAAAGACCCACTCATTTCCTGGGGTAGTGGGTAATCAGGCATTCGAAACGACAAGAGCAATACGATTACAGATTTAGTTCTCATACTTCAAGAAGCAAACACATACAATTTGAAAAAGAATTGCAATAAATAAATAATTCATAAGAATTTTAAAATAGAGAGTTACTTTCCAATCATACTGTATATTCGCCGTGTTGGACCACAGAAAACACGTATTTTCTTTTTTTCTTTTTTTTTTCTTTTCATCATTCCCTCTCAATTTATTCCCTCTTATTCCTTTCTGCCGAAGAGCGTAGGATTGAAACGTAAAAGACTTTCCCATTTTTTCCGAGCATCAAATTAATAGACTTGCTTGTTGTTCCTATACCTCACTTATATATATATATATATATATATATATATATATATATATATATATATATATATATATATATACATATACACACACACACACACACACACCCACACATATACATATATATATATATATATATATATGTGTGTGTGTGTGTGTGTGTGTGCGTGTGTGTGTGTGTGTGTGTGTGTATGTATGTATATACACACATAAATGGAGGTTTAAGTGTTCCTGGCTTTAAGGGTACCAGGAAAGGCCTGGATGGAAGCCCAACATTCCGAGTTCTTTTAAATGGTTTAGAAAAACTGAAGGACCGCTGCAATAAGTGTGTGAATCTTAGAGGGGAATATGTTGGATAAAATTATAACTTATCATCCTGCATTTTCTTTTACGCATGGCCCGGAACTCTTCAGCAAAGCCTCGAATATATATATATATATATATATATATATATATATATATAGTTCAAAAACACAATAACAAAAAAACAAAAAAACAACAAAGTGAGGACGTGATATGGATAGTATTATTGGACGCTCAGGAAAGGAAAGAGAGAGTGTATGACGTTTCGGGCGTAGCCCTTCGTCGGAAAGATGGAAAGTTCGGAGAATGGAAGAACGGAGAAAGAGGAAAATGGTACCGATGCCCACGTATATATATAAGAGGATGTAGAATAGATATCTCATGCTATGGGTGGTTTGAACATGTGATTTGTGTACAGAATGTGATAACATATGATTTCTTTCGTTTCTTCTTTCCATTTGAAATGCATTGAAGATTGTTGCAGAAAAATCAAAAACTCAAATCTTACAAACACGGTGTATGAGGGGTGCATTATATTGTCTTTACACCATATTAATCGTTTCCGTTCTCTTGTCGAATCATGGCACTTGAGACTACTTTGAATATATATCCCTACCTCATCCTATCTTTTTCTTTTCCGTTAAAATGTATTCCTTATACTACGTTTCTGATGTTGTGTAATATCCTAAATATTTGGTGTTTTCGTGGGTTGCACTTTAAGTCTGATATTTTTGACTAAGGGTTTCTAGGTTATTATTGTATTGTGGCTATAATTGACCATCTTGTGCTTGTGGCAAGATCTGTGTGTGACTGTGTGACGTCAATTGCATGTGAAGCTGTGTGTTTGTTTTCAGGAAGTGTAGAAAGCTCGTAAAGTTATAACAAATAGAAAGGGAGAGGGTAAATATCTTTGTCGTACACTGTTCTGTGCAGAGTTCTTTTGAACTACACCTTCTCGACTACCTAACATAAAGTGTATTGCTGTATTTGAATTAAAAGCCATTGCATTTAAAATGCAAGCACTGTTGGTCTCGTTTCTTTTTTGTATTTTGCGGATCAATAAAATAACAGTCAAGTTGTGACATGATTTAATTTATTGTGCTAACCTAATAATATGACAATGTTTGAAATCAATATATTAATATATTTTGTTTGTATAGTTTGTATTATGTTATTGAATATATTAATATGAAAAATATATTCTGGAATATATAATGGATGTGACTGAAAGGCAGTAGTTACAAAAAAGAAAATACGTGATTGCTGTATTAATGTTTGCTTAGTTTATGCAGATCGCATTTCTATTAACATACCACTTCAAATATCGACATCTATGATGTCTTAATGTCCTCTATCCCTGTTACATGTACTAGAAGAAGAAGACCACGTTGCACCAAATGAAAAAGTTGAACTTAGGTGTGCAAATTTGCATAAAATATCAATTGTACAGAGCTGCAGCAACGTAAGACGTTGCTAATCGATATCCGCAGGACGTAGTCAGTTGGGTTTATAAAGTTCATAAATTCCTATCTAATGCGTTGTACAACTTCCTACAATATCACCAATAATGTGGTTTCTGCATTTCAAGTCAGGAAAACTGTCCTGCTTTCGCATTTTATTAATTCTTTTGATTATCAAAAATATGAGTGATAAATATCCATTCTAAAAGACTAATTTAGAATATTCTACCGCTATCGAGAATGCAATTTCCAAATCGTACGGGCCAATATTTAATGATGATGATGTTGCCTATGAAATACAACATGGTTGTGATATATTTTGCTGATATTTGCAAACGTATTTCAATTCAATCAAATAATTATAGCAGTTAATACTAAGTCGTCTACTATTTATCGCAAATATCAAAGCTACAAATCTTACAAAAAAAAAAAGTATTTCTATACCGAAAATACATACATCAAAGTTTCCGGCTGAAAACAAAAAATATCCATTTATTATCATCAAGTTTGCCATTTTCTCCTCTATTCAATATTTTTTGTCCATCGTTGCACATCCTTTAATGCTTACGTTATATTATTTTGTTTCCGTTTCTTTCTTTCTTTCATTCTTTCTTTCTTTTTGTCTTTCATACTTTTATCTTATCTACTTTTCTTCTTTTTTGTATTCTTAACATTTGTGTTGAGACGATATCATTAGGAAAGAAAACGTTATTCAAAACAACAGTAGCAGATATTTTCATGATAGACACACGTGCACAAACTTCCATATATATATATATATATGTGTATATATATATATATATATATATATATATATATATATATATATATATATATATATATATATATATATATATATATATATATATATATATATATATATATATATATAAACATATATACATTCACACACGTATATATATATATATATGTATGTGTGTATGCACGTATGTATGTACGTATATTTTTATATATATTATAGATAGAGAGAGAGATAGATATGCATATATATGTGTATATACATAAATATTGTGTGTATCTATATATGTACGCATATATATAAGTATATGCTTGAATATGAACGTGTATATGTCTATTTACATTAGTACATTATGTGTGTGTGCGTGTGTGTATTTCTACATGTTCATTTATATGTTATGAGTTTATGCATGTATGTATATAGCGTATATGCATTATCCATATGCACACACACAAATACACACACACACACACACACACATACGCACACAAACAGACACACACACTCACACACACACACACAAACACACACACACGCACACACACACACACACACACACACACACACACACACACACACACACACACACACACATACACGCACGTATCTGAAATGAAAAGAAATGCTATTTGATTTATCACTTTAAAGAGTTAAAGCTCGTTATAAATTGCAGAAGTAAAATTCTTCTTCGACTGACTGCTTGTTGACTACACGTTTTCGCTTTTTTTACATGTTTGTTTTTTTGTTTCCTTTTACTTTCATTTCATCGTGTGTGTTGCGTGTATGGTCCACTTAATATAACATAATAAAGATACGGAATCACTTTCATCAAAAGACAGCGATACTTTGAAATTATAAAACTAGTGCTACAACACTCGATGTAATAAATTCCATAGAGCAAGATGTACGTTTCTGGATCGAAGTAACTCGTTAACAGCAATTCACCTAATTTACACAAATGAGAAATTATGAACGTTATACATCGGCAATCGTCTATATTTAAAACTTGCTGTTGATGTTGGAATTTACAGTATATTTCAGACTTTTCATTTCGTTCAATACTTTATTTTGAAGATAGAGTTTTGATTTTATCATTATGGTGGAGACAGATACTTAATTCATTAATGAACTATATATTGTTACTATTGACACAACTGGTTATGTAAATATGCTTTGTCTCGACAGATTCTATAATCTGAAAGAACTAAGAAATACCAGTGGCTGCAAACGATAGTTGAGTTTCATCCGCCAGCTTAATGCTTAAATGTTTAAACTATGCACCAAGTAATGTATTTATTTATTTATAGACGAAACATTCATAGGTTGTGTAGTACAAAGAGATTAGAGTCAAAGTATTGTTATAAAATTTTATAAAACTGTTTCGTATCTGTAAATCTTGCAAACGAAGTTAATAGTGTTTATTATCGACAGTAATATGCGTTGCAATTTTCACTCTTCACCATTAAATATAAAATAATAGATATATAACAACATATCTGTATGTGTATGTAGTTAGATAACTACACACATACACACACGTACGATCACTTACACACATGTATATACATGTGTGTGTGTGAGCATCTATGCGTGTGCGTGTGATTGTCTATGTGTGTTTGCGTATGCGAGTGTGTAGGTGTGTATGTATGTAAAATATATGCATGCGGATTTTTATTCTTTAGTTGTAAAAGCGCGTGACTCAAGAGAACATGTTTCGTGTGTTGCATTTAAACAACTACAAAATAAACGGTAGAAACTTTCCTTGTGTAGAATATGTAATTCACTCTCAATATTTTTGTCAAAGTACCATTAAAGAGACACGTGACAAAGCAATGTTTTTTACATTCAAACTATTAAGCAGACAAAAAGAGTGACTAAAATAAAAGCCAAATAAGATATTTTATGATATACATTTTTTCCCATTATTTTGTTATCGGTTTCAGTCAGAAGCAGTGACCAACTGACCACACTTCGAAAGTATACAATATCAACAACAGATTGGAATAAGGAAAATAAACTACATCTCTATGGTGATATGATTTCAGTGTTTAGTACAAAAACGTAGTGTTTATGTATAATAAACAGAATGAGAATGAATGTATGTATCAAGCCTCCCTTTTGGAGGAAGCAGCTTTTTGATCAGTGAGTATCTACCAAGCAATCGAATGGAGCTTCTTGCTCCAGCCGAAAAGCATCTCTCTCTCTCTCTCTCTCTCTCTCTCTCTCTCTCTCTCTCTCTCTCTCTCTCTCTCCCTCTGTCTGTCTGTCTGTCTCTCTCTCTCTCTCTCTCTCTCTCTCTCTCTCTCTCTCTCTCTCTCTCTCTCTCTCTCTCTCTCTCTCTTTTCTCTCCCTCTCTCTCTCTGCGTGTGTTTGTAGCGGCACAGTTTCAGATATGTCAGCAGTTATTCTCTGTAGAACATAGCAAGGCTTTATAAAAATAAGCAACTTGTATGAGATACTATAATTTTTTGCACTGGAAGCTTACAATTGGGACAGATGATTAGCCAATATTTTGTACGAGGGTGAGTCAAAAAGTAATGCCATTTTGTTCAGGACAGGTATAATTACCAACACAGGAACATGTATCATACATAAAAGTGAAGCTGGTCCTCTCTGGATCACATCCCTACTTCTCAACATAGTCGCCGTTTCTCTCAATAACAATGTTCTACCTTCCAATGAGAGCATGTATCCCTGTCCCATGAAATTCTGTTGACTATTCTTTGAGTCACTTCTTCACTACAGTTTTCACTTCCTCCTCACTGGAATAATGTTTGCCTCTCAAACCTTCATTCATGGGGCCGAAGAGATGATAGTCTAAAGGCGCTAACTTATTCCAGTGACGTGGAAGTGAAAACTGTAGTGAAGAATTTCATGTTGATGTATGACACATGTACTTGTGTTGGTAATAATATCTGTCCAAAGCAAAATGGCATTACTTTTTGACACACCCTCGTATATATGAAAATATCATAATTAGATATTGTGCAAAGATTAGGATTTTAGGTCTGTTTCAGAAAATCTGCTGTTTTATTCGTACCTAGACATAAAACAAGGTAAAACTGTTTTATTCATATGGCTAAGGGCTGCGTCGAGAGTCTCTTTAATATTACTGTTGGAAATGATGTGATTAAAAAACTGTGCAACAATGGTATGAAGTGTGTGGAATAACAAAAGGGAGAAACATCGATGTTGTAGTGTGTGGGTAAAAGTAAAAGACGACGTATTTACAGAATACAGAAAGAATGTTTTGAGCATAATAGAGGTTGAAATATAGACGATTAGATATGACGGATATCGATTCAAGCCTCAGCTTTCCTGTCGTTCATTAACACATTTACATAAGAAAATAATATTACCAGCGATAATTTTACATGTTGCACCTGTTAATATATTTTGAGAAGAAAATTTATTCATTGTAGTGATTTGATATTTTACAATAGAAAAGAATTTTGTTCTAATCGATTAAAACAGTGTGATTTCAGCTAATAACTAAAACAAGAAAACACAAGAGAGTTCTATTCATTTCATGACACGGAATATAGAAACAATTTTTTTAAAAATTAAATGAAATTTCCTACTCTGTGATAATATATACAATGTACGCTAGGACTCATATGCACATAACCACACTTATAACGAAACTTCATTTATGACACACACGTACATACTTGTTTTTATTAATATATATATATATATATATATATATATATATATATATATATATATATATATATATATATATATATATATATATGTATATATATGTATATATATATATATATATATATATATATATATATATATATATATATATATATATATATATATATATATATATATATATATATATATATATATATATATATATATATATATATATATATATATATATATATATATATATATATATATATATATATATATATATATATATATATATATATATATATATATATATATATATATATATATATATATATATATATATATATATATATATATATATATATATATATATATATATATATATATATATATATATATATATATATATATATATATACTATATATATATATATATATATATATATATATATATATATATTATATATATATATATATATATATATATATATATATATATATATATATATATATATATATATATATATATATATATATATATATATATATATATATATATATATATATATATATATATATATATATATATATATATATATATATATATATATATATATATATATATATATATATATATATATATATATATATATATATATATATATATATATATATATATATATATATATATATATATATATATATATATATATATATATATATATATATATATATATATATATATATATATATATATATATATATATATATATATATATATATATATATATATATATATATATATATATATATATATATATATATATATATATATATATATATATATATATATATATATATATATATATATATATATATATATATATATATATATATATATATATATATATATATATGTAAGGCGGCGAGCTGGCAGAAGCGTTAGCACGCTGGGCGAAATGCTAAGCGGTATTTCGTCTGCCGTTACGTTCTGAGTTCAAATACTGCCGAGGTCGACTTTACCTTTCATCTTTTCGAGGTCCTTCGGGGATCGATTAAATAAGTACCAGTTACGCACTGGAGTCGATATAATCGACTTAATCCGTTTGTCTGTCCTTGTTTGTCCCCTCTTTGTGTAGCCCCTTGTGGGCAGTAATGAAAGAAGAACGGTTAGCACGCCGGACAAAATTTTGAGCTGTATTTCCCCCATCGCTATCTTGTGAGTTCAAATTCCGCCAAGGTCGACTTTGCCATTCGTTCTTTCGGGAGTCGACAAATCAAGTACCAGTTGTTTACTTGGATCGATCAAATCGACTGGTCCCCCCTCCCCCAAATTTCAGGCGTTGCGCTTATAATAGAAAGGATTATATATAAATCGGTTTGTGTGGCTTTGTCCTTATACTTACGTTTTATTTTTATATAAATATTTTATATATGTGACATAATATAGACATGCGTATACATTCATACACGTCTTCATACATGCAGCTAATGTCTGCATATTCGCATGAATATAAATGTGTGTATGTGTGCGCGTGTGTGTATGTATCTTTATATATACGTATCTTTATAGTATATATATATATATACGTATCTTTATAGTATATATATATATATACGTATCTTTATAGTATATATATATATATATATATATATATATATATATATATATATATATATATGCACACGCATATACACGTGTGTGTGTGTGTGAAAAATTTATGAATGTTTCTATTTTGTTTGCGTATATATGTTTGGACGTTGTGTGGAGATTTGTAAATAGGCTCACGTGCGAGTTTATATGACTTAATTTCTTCCGTATAGGAATATGTCAATATAGCTTGCCATAAATTTACAATATTTCCCTTATAAAAGCAGTGGTGACTAAGCATTTTCAGGAAGTTACATCTCTTTTATGAATCTCAAATGCCTTTGCTTCTTTAGAATTATTTCATATTCACAATACAAAAATTAAATTCCAAATGTGACATTTGCTATTTCAAATTTCATTTGCTAATCTCAAATATTCAAATTCTTCAGAGTGTATTACCTGTTGTTGGGTTACCAATTACATTCGTTTCGAAGGAGTAGAATACATGAAAAGTTTTAATATTCATGTATTTTTGGCAATATAGTTTCCTGATTTATGAAATCGAAACTGCGTATATAATTCTACTCATGCTTTCATTTTCAATGTGCAGTTCTAAATTTAAATCGACATTTCTCCGATACAGTACATATATACGAAAGGAATACTGACAATAAAAAATATTTTAAAAAAATAATCGAAGCATATTTCTGTATTCTCCAGGATTATGTTCTCAAATTTGAATGTATATGGTCTTGTATTTTGCCATAGCATATAATTTGAAATTATTAATGGATTTCCTCAAAAGCAATTCTTCATTCGAGTCATATACGTGGAATAAATATTCATTCGATTCTGCGCTTCAAAATCGTGTGTGTATATTTGAGTGCGGGCGTGTGTATGCATGCACGTATATTTGTAAATTATTGCCATAATACACACGCATAAAGTAGTAATATAGCATTTCAACATGTCATAGCACCTATTTCAAGTCGATAGCCTAATTAATTTTAAAGCGGTTAGATTAGAAATACATAGGAATATGCTCATCACCATAAATATTTACATTCTCAAGCACATAAAACTCATATGCGCGCAATACCATCAAACATGCGTTTGTGAGTTGCATTTTGAAATTTCATTATATATATATATATACATATATATATATATATATATATATATATATATATATATATATATATATATATATATATATATATATATATATACATATATATATATATATATATATATATATATATATATATATATATATATATATATACATACATATATATGCATATATATATATATATATGTATATATATATATATATATATATATATATATATATATATATATATATATATATATATAGAGAGAGAGAGAGAGAGAGAGAGAGAGAGAGAGAGAGAGAAAGAGAGATGTATGTATATATATATATACATATATATATATATATATATATATATATAACGGCAAGGTTTGCTTCTTCGGAAGAAAGAAATTTTACTGGAATATTTGAAATGTATGATAGTCCTTCATGCTCTCTGTATAATTCTTACAGAGTGAATAGCCAAAATGCAACTTACACGGCGTCCCCCTCGGCTTAATTTTCCAGATTGTTACTTTTACCGTGTGAACGAAAAGAAAAAATTGTTGGAGAGATTAAACTTATTTTGATTTACTGTTTGACCCCAGACATTAGGATTCGCTTCTTCCAATGTCAAATGAATTAATTTAATTTCATGAATACAATGTTTGTCTACGTTGACCTCCGCGTAAGTTCCATTAAATTTCGTTTTAAATTACTTATAAACTTAATCAGATGCACGAATTAGTGTCTATGTACGATTGTAAATTTATAATCTGGTTTAAAATGATTTGCAGTTCAACATAAATGTTAGTCTCGAGCTAGTTTGCAACTAAATACTTTCATTCAGTAGGAGGCTAATCTTCGCAAAATGTCCGGTTATCACTACCAAGAATATCTGACCGGTTATGAATAGATTTTCCGGTCTAACACAACTGCACAAGATTCTTCAGGATACCGATTCAATGAATGCATGTATATATGCATAAGTAATGTGTGTATGTATGCATGTATGGCTGTATGAATGTGTAAATATTGCAGGCCCGTATGTCTATGTATTATACGTATATTCACATCTATTAGAAAGACCGTGTTCTCAAATAGGACCAACCATGGGCACCGGACCAGAAATATTACTTGGAGACCTGTGATGGATTATCGCATCCCCATGGCATGAAACGGCTTGTAGTGCACATTATAATATATATGTGTATATATATATATATATATATATATATATATATATATATATATATATATATATATATATGTGTGTATATATATATATATATATATATATATATATATATATATATATATATATGTGTGTGTGTGTATATATATATATATATATATATATATATATATATATATAGTAACAGAGAAAGGGGAATTTCGATTATCCCCACGTGGTAAGTTGTAATATGTATAAGAGAAATTAAAAAAAAGGAAAATACACACACTTTACATAGTTTTAATATAATTTTTAATATATCGACCGGTTTCGCTTTCGTTATTCATGATATTATGGTTTACTTATTTGAATATGTATTTTCTTAAGAAGAAAGTTTTGTTCATGTTGTGTGTGATGATATTTACGAGTGAATAGCTTCACAAGTAGAAGAATAGGGGGAGGTAATTGGCTATCGTTATTATTGTTGTTGTTGTTGTTGTGGATCGGTGGGGTCCTGGACATCGCCTTAGTTGGTGGTTCTCTAGTATCGAGAAGATTGTTTCATTCATTTCAATACATATTTTGCATACAATGTATATTATAAATTCCAACTCGCTCCTTCTTTTTCCCTTCACCGCTTTAAACACTCGCACAAATTGTTAGCCGTCTTTGTAAGTCCCTTTCTCATGTGATCCCATTATAGCAAATAAAGAAGATATTATTATTATTAATATTGTTGTTATTTTTTTTTATTGCTTGTATTATTGAGTTGCTACAGCAACTTCAACTAATGCTACCTTTATATTATTTACTCACGCTTCTCCGTTTCTTTAGTTCTTAATCACATTAGTCACGATTGTCATTTTACTCACCATTACTACCACCAACAATGCGCCCGGCAACCATTATTAAAGCCACCATCACGACGTCGACGGCCACCACCACCACCACCACCACGACCATCGTCGTCGTCGTCACCAGCACCATCACCTTCCCATTACCATCGTCCTCGTGTAACTTCTTTATTATGTGTTCATTATATTAGTTACTGTAATTGTCAACATCAACCATCATCATCGTCATCGTCATCATCATCATCATCATTAGCAGCAGCAGCAGTAATTGTAGCATGATAGATATTTCTTTTGTTATTCACCATCTCTCTCTATATACGATAAATCCACGAGTTATTCAGCTGCAATACCACAAATGTATCTAATATTCGTTTCGTGGAATACGAAATTATATTTAAGTGATAGATGGTCTTGTAGTATCTTTAGAACCACATTAGCCAAAACATTATCAACTGACGTTTATTGATGCTGTTGCCCATTATAAACATCTATCGTTAATGCTTGAATCGGATTCGCGGATTGAACAGAAATAACAGGCTGAAAGTGATTTTCGAGCGAATGAAAATACTATAGCTGTAAGAAATTTCATATAAAACAGCGGCGTGTCTCTTATCAAAGAAGTGGTTTGATCCTTCTTTCGATGTACAATTTAATCATTAGCAGCGATGCGTGGTTTTATTTGTATTATGTGTTAAGGAGGAGAAAGATAAACTTACACCGAGCCTATGAAAGTTTTATATCGCCGTATACATTCAAAGACCTGGTAATGAATTCACTAAAGCTGAAACTTCTAAAATGAACCCATATGGATTTTAAGTCGCAATGTGTGATACGTGTTTCTTACAACGTGGTGTACGAAGGTTCTAAGCGCAATGCCCGCTTCCTGGCCAATCCAATAAAATGACAGTGATTTTTCAATATTCACATAAGGCATGTAGCTATAATGTTGCTATACAAATGTGTAATATCATGCTCAAAGGGTTTAATATAAATGCTGCGTATGCATTCCCTATTCGTGCTTAAGGTAAAAAAATTACTATCGAGATAGATGTTTCCCGCATTTAGCAATCTATGCATATGAAACATTTCGGTGATTTTAATTAGAATTTTCTCTAAGAACAGAAGCAGCAGTGTCAAGAATCGAATGCAAAAGAAAACTATTTTGTATTTCCTCCACGGAAGAAATAGAAAGTATTGATTCGATGTTTGATGACGCTACAAAAATGAATGTGTATTCATAAAAAATATATTATTTCTGACATTGACGTGGTCTGAGGCAAGTAAAAGATTTTTCCTAAAAACACAATTATTTCTCTCAGTCATGTTGCCTAATCTGTATGTGATCATTGGTTTATAAATCGGTTATTTTTCTTTATCTTCAACGGAATATTCCTGTCAGAGAATGTCATTACAAAGCAAATCTTCTTTACGTTAGCATGTCATTCTATCATTCTATCATTCTATGTAGCATTGATTATGTCATATGTGGCTTTATTAATATTTTATGGAGTCAAAGGCGGTTTATTGGTATAATCGTTACAGCGTCGCGCAGAGTGACTTGACGTGTTTGCTTATACCGCTTGCATTCTGATTTCAAATCCGGCCGAATTCAACTTGAATTTTATACTCGATAAAATAAAAAACAGTCAAGTACAATGACCGACAAAAATAAAATAACATTGAAGGGATGTGGCAGATAACATCGTCTATCTCCCAAAATATATCACGTAATGACAATGAAGTGAATACCTTTTTTTTTCTCTTTCTTGTGTAACTATTGGTTTTTGACATCAGCATCAACTGATGATAAACGAATGCATGTATTATGAACATTTTAGCTTAAAGGAAATCAGCAGTTTAAAAAATACATATTATTCCCAAGCGAAAATACTTATAAGTATCGATTTAAATGGGATAATATATTCGTTTACAAAGAGAGCCGGATAGGATTTAGAACCCACCAATGACTTGAAGGCATTAAGAGTTAACATTTATTATATTGGTAGATTTTCACTCTCTAAGACGACAGTGTTAATAGTATATACCTAATTATAAACGTATATATCTAATTATGTGTAGTGTAACACGCATCTTCCACTTCGCCATTTTTTGGCTTATCAACATCGCGTACTTGAACCGAACCGGAAGTGAACTGAATTTCCTGTCCATGACTACATGTAAAATGGTGTACAATCCATCTATTGGTATGTCCAGATAATGCGTACGTAGGAATAAATTGAAATATTAATTGGAAGCGGCACTAGTGTTGCAAACGTTATCGACCACACATACACAATGTATATGTATTTCCGATCGTGACTGCAACACCCTAACCACTAAGCTATGCGTCTATATATGTATGTATGTGTGTGTGTGTGTGTGTGTGTGTGTGTGTGTGCGCATGCGTGTGTGTGTAAACATATACTTATCCATAGAGTTTAAATTTACTAAAAGAAAAAAAACCAAAGACGAAGACAGGTGTGTAAACAACAAACAGTTGTATTAGTTTAACGCTCGGGAAGTTGAGAAAGTCTTTTACGTTTTGAACCTACGCTCTTCAAAGAAAAGCTGAATGTCGCGCCCGAATTTAGAGCTGTTTAGCTCTTTTCTCTTATGTAACCAAACTGTGGTGACATTTTCTGCTATATATTTTGCCCTAATGAATGATAGAGTCAAATATGTAGGGGCTGATTAATCCGAATAAAAATCCTTGAAGGCGTCGCCGCAGCATTGCCATAGTCTAATGGCTGAAACATGTAACAGATAGAAGATAGAAAAGTCGAAAAAGAAATGTTACTTGTAATCTAGTTTGAGTGCTTAACTGTTATGAATAATTATTGTATTGCTGAAACATTTCATGTGAATATGAAATAATTATTTGGTTCCTAAATTTTCGGAACATTAATTTATATATGTTGCGTTTACTGAGCAATTATAAATAAATTGAGAAGCAGCGGATGAGAGATAAAGAAAGGTGTATTTGTGTGCACATACATATGCATACATATGTGCCTGTGTGCGCCAATTAGACTAGACACAATCATACACACATGCATAAGGGAAAGTAATAAGAACTTCTTGAAAAGTGAAATGAAGGTAACAGAAATCTGGTGTTCCGAAAATGGAAGTGTTATTAATGAATTTAAAAGTGTGCTGTAAATTAATCTTATAATTTGTATTTCTTAATAAATGAATTTTTTTTTATTTACTAATATTTGGGTCGTGTTATTGTCTTGGCGTTGATAAAAGGCGAGACTAATAATTTGGGCAATTAGATTTTTCGTATATGTCCAAATGTTCCTGAGATCAACTATTAATCTTGTAATAAAGATGAGTTTGGTCTATTTGATATAATCTCCGCCACATTCATTGAACTTGATGGCATATATTAATTTTCTTTGAAGTGCAAATAAAGTAGATTTACACAATAAAAAATTATCCCGCTTTAAAATTATATGATCTGTCCTCAATAACTTTCGCAATCAGAGCCGCCTCACTGGACGTTAACTGATAGAGAACTGAGCCACGTTCTCCCTATAAAAACAAAGGATTTTAAAACACCGACAAGAAAAGATGCAGTTGCGAATCAGCTCCATATAATCTGCACATTTGATTAGTATATTTGTCACAGTCACTAGATTATGGATAAAATTGTGTACGCTTTAAGCACTGATATCGACCAACCCCTACCCGAAAACCAGCGTTGGACAAAATGTTATGCTGTATTTCTTTCGACAGTTATACGTTTAGAAATCAAATCCCGATCTGGTTCAAAAAATAATATAACAGTCGTGTAATGGTGTTGGTAGTTTTCACTAACCTCACTCAAATTTAAGGTATTGTGCTTCTACTGCTCAATACACTTCACAACTTGAATGCATTAATGGTGTATTAAATGGAACCCATAGTTTTGCATTGCACCCACCACATCTCTAAGAGAAGACAAGATGTCATCAGTCTCCTGCTTTCCACTTCCTGGCTGTTTTCACCACTGGTGGGTTATGCCTGATTTCCATGTCCTTCGATTTTCTCAGCACCATCACCGTCTGTATCTTCCCCAGTTTATATATTTCGACTATTGACGCTAGTGGTAACTGCAATTTTTATTTTATTTATCGATCCATACTAGCGATAAATGATAATTTTAATCTGAATACTATTTCGACGTAGAGTCGTGAGTAAATACTTCAATCATTTTATAACGAGCCCCAAACATTAATTTAGTTCTGGCCAGCCGTAATTATAGCGCTATGATCAAACACATTTCAACCGTGTCCACAGTTTTTCTCGTATTACTATCGGAATAGCCTTTATTGGAGAGCCTCTGTTTTAAGACGGAAGAATATGGTTCAGTGGAGATTCAGCTGCTATCTATAGTGTGTCGATTGAAGTTTACACATTCAATAAGTGTAATCCGATATTTTACGTTTTGATATTCCTGCATCACATAGAACAATGATGAATCTAATTTATTTCTACGATGTTTTATCGCCACTGTTGTATCTATGGAAACAGAATATCTGAATATTGTCTGCAACAACCCTTACACTAGTCTCTGTGATGTTATTTGAAGAATTTCCTATCTTTACTCGTGAAACGTAGCGGGTTATTTGTTGTTCGTTTTTTGCCGAATGTGGCAATACTAAGAAGGATAAATATGTACATTTCCAATAAGCCTCTGTTTGACAATATCCTTTTAGTAACTAAGATATCTATTGACCACAACACGTAAGTCTCTTGTAATACTTTTGCTTGTGTTTTAATTATAGCTTAATATTTTGTTACACGATTTCTCGCTCGTCACGCTTAGATAAACAAGGGAGTCATGAAAACCATTGTGACACATAGTCTAGAAGTTGTTGTTACGGCTGAGAAACAGGTTGGTTCTTTGAAACAGATATCAATCAAATTTTTTTCCAGTCGTGACTTCACCCTATTTTAATAGTTGTTGTCGTTGTTGTTGTTGTTGTTGTTGTTGTTGTTGGAACATATAAACCAGCGTGTTTTATTATTTTTTTTAAGTTGAGGTGTGGGTTCAAAAAGACATTTCGCTATTTCTATATGGACAAAGTCTATGCAGAGGTATCCAGCTTTGATTCAGTGCAGCCAAAGGGTTGCAAGTGCTGTGGAATAACACATTTTGGAAGAGACTTAATTGTTGTCTTATCGGACATAGATCTATGAATTGTTTTGTTGCTATTTTGCATCTATAAGAAGCAATATCTTCTGTATAAACTTTCATCATATTTTCTTCATTTTATTTTCAGTGTTGAACTGTCTGATGCTGTGAAGTCTTTTTAAAAAATAACTTGCAGTATCTATTCAGGCTTCTGATGTTCTAAGTTCAAATCTCACTGAAGACAAAGTAGTTATACTTCAAGCAGTCTAATCTAGTGCACAGAAAATTTCATATAATTTAGAACGTTGGACGGTATACCGTGCAGTATTTTATCATGATTTTTTTTCTTTATGAGTTCATATCTCGATCTGGTCTACAAAAATGGTAGACGTAATCCCTCGCCAAATTTTACACCATCACCCGCAGTTTGAACGTCTTTAGCGGAGTTCACTCCTTTGTAAGCATTCTGGCCGGATCTTCGGTATGAGAATAGCTTACTTGGAGACTCTGTAAAAAGTCATGTGCACTGGTTTTCTTCCCGATCAAGTGATAAAGAAATTAGAATATTATAGCTATTGTCAATTCAAAAATATATCTTCACAATATTATTAACAGATATACGAAGTGAAAGTCAGGTCTTAAAGCGACGAGGAATAATCTTATTATATTTACAATGAAATACAAAGCATCGGTCATTAATCGTTCCTAGCATAGTTATTGAATTAATGGAAAGGAAGAGATGCTCCGTAGTATCCATCGTCGTTATCGGATATTCTGTGAGATTCAGTATATTGGCTGAATAAACATGAAAGCAAAGCTGCTGGAAGAACTTGTATCCTAGTTCACTGAACACTCAGTATCAAGAAATAAATGTCAGTTTGAAGTAATAAAAGAATCAATAAGCTCAAAGTCACTTAGCGACAGGCTCCTTTTTGTGTTAGGACTTTTGTATTCTATCAAGAAACGTCTCCACTATATCAAATGATTCGATGTTTTTGAAGATTACCATCGCAACTAACTCCAGAATTATAAATGTCTATAAATATTGTTTTTTCTCCAATTAACATCGATTCAGTTCTAAGTAGATTTGTAATGCTAGTCATTCTATATTTCTGTTTTGCTTTATTGTATTTTATTTTCTTGGTTCATTTGAAAGATTATAAGAAAAACATCTTTTGTCTATAAGAAGCACTCCCTTTGAAATTCCTATCGATGAATAATATAAATATGAAAAGTTACCAATTGTTTGCCAATTCTATTCTTGGCAAACAACCAAATATTAAGAATCAATGATCATGTTCGTATAAACAGAGAACAATTGGCGACTTTTATATAGTATTTCATTAGTTAATGTGCCAAGAAAGCTTTTATGTCACATTAGAAAACGTTAATTTCATCAGAAAGTAGAAATAAAGATTTCGAGATTTATTTTTAATTTAATCTTTCTATATAAAGAACTCATGCGAATTGTCTTTAATCGAATTAAGCATTCGTTCTATTTCTATCAGTTTTATACGCCAGAAACACTGATTACTGTAAGCACTTAAACTTTTCTGTAATGATTTTACATTAAGTAAATAAATTCAGTCCTTGACTGTTTCAAATGGATTTAGAACTAATATTTATCTTAGACATGTCGCTTTCATGCATCACAATATCTCGATCATTTTCTGGCCTTGGACTACCATTTCAGAGTTATCAAAGGAAAGTAGTTATGAAGACAGCTTTTGTCACAAATAGTTCTTCATGTTCGAGCAGTTTATTTATATCTATTTTATATGATTCTTTCAAATGTAAACACAGCAGCCTATTTATATCCTTTACATATGAAAGGAAGCGTAAAACATTTAGGTTTGGTTCACTGATAGCAGAAGATTATCTAAATGTTTGTAACAATGCTGTATACATCGGTTTATTGTACATGGAGTGGAGGAAGAAATGGATGAAGGATATAGCTACAAAAATATTTTATATTAAAATAATTTAACAACAAACTCATAAACTACATATCTTCAGTGCATTGTGAAAGACAGAAACATTTAATATTGGAAATAGAGCGAAATAAAGTGGGATAAGTGATATGCCAATATTGATAAATATTTGAACAAAGAAGTAATAATCTTTTCTCTGTTTTTTTTTTTTTTCATAAAAATATTAAACATAAAATAAATTTCATCTCAACTACGTTGTTTGGAAGAATAAATCAAGGCAATATATTAGTTTTTAATATCTAAACCAATTGTGAGACGGCGTTTCAGAAAATGAATTAATGGATCCTATTTTCCTATTTATGTGATTTTGAATGTCAGACTCAGCCAATGTATTTTCCAACTGTCTGGTTTCATTTATGTGGATTAATGCACACCTTGCTCTGATTTCTGTATATTTCCATATGTTTAGTTTGGAATGACCTCGTGCAAATTAGTAATAGATGCATGTGCATGAGTGTCTATGTACGTATTTTGCTTCTATTTTTAATTATTTGAAGTCTGCCTGTGAAGAACTGATTTCTTACAAAGGTTCTATCTTCTAACTTTGGAATGTAGATAGCAAAATGATGTCACATTAAAATTGAGAAAAGTCTTGCATATTTTTACTGTTCCACTTAAATATTGTACATGTAATGTGGATGTTATATGTGTTTGTATGTATGTGTGTATGTCATTTTTCAAGTTTATTTCAGGATTTCATGCCAATAGAGAAAGAGATATTTCTTACCTAGATCCAAGGCGCCGTCATTGGAATTTCTACATCAAACGTAGATTAATTTTGCTTGTATATACGTATCTGTGTATGTATGTATGTGTGGATATTTGTATGTTTCTTTTATTTATGTATGTATATAATAATAATAATATTAAATAATATATATAAGCATATATACGCATATATATTATGTATATGTGTATATATATATATATATATATATATATATATATATATATATATATATATATATATATATATATATATATATATATATATATATATATATACATATATATATATATATATATATATGCATATATGGGTACAGGACTTCACCAGCTGTGCAAAAACACGAAATACGTAAGAAACGAGAGAACAAATGGAAAGCAGGACAAGTAAGCACGGAGAAAGGACCCTTCACCAGTTGTCGGCTGTCTATCTACTCCTCGTTTTGAGCATTCAACGACAATATGAGTCTTCAAATATCGTTGCTCCCATGAATTCTAAAATTATGGAGGGTCAAAGTTGGGAACAAAAATAGGACAGTGGAGACATACAAGGAAACCGAACGAAAAAAACACGGAAGATCGTTAGACCAGAGCGAGAAGAAAATAGTGAACGGTGGGGGAAATATTTTCTTTGAAAAGATAAAAGATAGAAGAGGTAGAAAAAGGGTCCAGGCTTTTGAACATCCGTGCAGAAAAAAGATGGTCACGTGAGAGAGAGAGAGAGAGAGAGAGAGAGAGAGAGAGAGAGAAAGAAAAGAAGAAAGAAGGAAGAGAGAGACAGATAGAAAACATTGAAAGAGGGAGGAGGAGAAAATGGGAACTAAAGAAGGATGGAAAAAGGAAAGAGTATACAGTAGAGTCGCATCAAAAAAGGTGAAGATAAACTTACTTGGAGACGAATGTGAGGCATTCAATTGAATAATAATAATAAATAAAATATGTATATACATATATATATATATATATATATATATATATATATATATATATATATATATATGTATATATGAGAAAAGGCTGAGTTTTATTTCATCCTTTACTTTGGGTGGTGCCAAAGGTTGATTTCTAATAAAGATTCTTTGTTTTATATTGGTAGCTTACTATTGTAAGTATTTTTCGAATTTGAAAATGTTATAAGGTGTATTATGAGTATTTATAGAAGACATATTCTATAGGAACTCAATTAACAATTAAGGATGAAGAAGAGAATGTGTTAAAAGTTTCTAAAAAATTTAATCCATGCATACGATCGTTTCGAACGGTAATATTAACATTAAATAACATGGGAAAAAATTAGAAATCAAGTTAATTGTAATTATAATTAAATTATTTACATATTACCGTTCTCCTCAGTGCGAAAAAAGAATACATCAAAAAGAATACATCGGAAGAATATTGTTACAGAAGACTAGATGGAGTGAGTGTCACATAACATATCCAGGTATGCATAATATGCTTAAGTAAAATTAAAAAAAACATGCTAAGATAGTGTTGAGCTATAACTGTATGTGTATGAAATATAACTAATGCGGCTAACGGTTGTGTGAAAATATAAGTGAAAAATGTTTAAGAAACATTGTGAATATAAGTCAAAGAGGAAGGACTAAAAAAAAAGAAGAATAGTTGTTAATATTACAGAATTGAGAAAGAAAATACTTGCTGTGGTTAAGATAATTGAAAAAGAACATACGGTGATAAATAAGTGTTTTTGAGAGGTTGAATACGGTAACAATATAGGGGAGAGAAGTTTATGATAAATTCGCAAGAAAGATTTTTCGAAAAACTTTACGGTTATATATTTTAATGTTAACTATGTTAGATATTAAAATATTTCAGTATATATATAAATTGAGAATCTAGCTATGGATAATAGAGGTAAAAATTCGTAGTGATATTTTTATAAAAGATTTTCTAACTTATATAACGTAGTGGTGAATGTGAAAGTAAGAAAAAGTATTTTTATTATTAAGAAGTGATAGGTGACAAAATATAAACATATTAAAGGTACGAGAAGTAATTGATATATATAAAATCCTCTTACAAAGTAATTGATATATATATATATATATAAAATCTATATAAGAGAAGACTATTATTTCAAAATTGATATATCATACATCATATTCTATATTTTACTTATAAAACGTATAAGGTTTATGCATATATATATATACATATTATTATACACAGGTATACGGATATATATATGTGTGTATATATCTGCATATGTAAACATGTATATATAATATATATATATATATGCACATATTTCGTAGAATTGTTCCTTTTAAATGTATCAATATATAATGTATACATACTTATTTTGAAATAATATTCTTCTCTTATATAAGAGATTTTATATATATGAATCACTTCTCGTATGTTTAATACACTTATTTTTTCTTACCTAATTATAATAATTTCTATTGTTTTTTTTATCATGTTATTTACATGTTAATATTACCTGTTCGAAACGATCGTATGCATTAAAATTTTTAAAAACTTTG